>NC_079195.1:235491327-235667190 GCF_029499605.1 Hyla sarda
TAGGAGGATGGGATATGAGGACCGGATAGGAGGATGGGATAGGAGGTCAGGATAGGAGGACGGGATAGGAGGACGGGATAGGAGGTCTGGATAGGAGGATGGGATAGGAGGATGGGATAGGAGGACGGGATAGGAGGTTGGGATAGGAGGACGGGATAGGAGGTCGGGATAGGAGGACAAGATAGGAGGTCGGGATAGGAGGTCGGGATAGGAGGATGGGATAGGAGGTCGGGATAGGAGGATGGGATAGGAGGATGGGATAGGAGGACCGGGACAGGAGGTCGGGATAGCAGGATGGGATAGGAGGTCGGGATAGGAGGACGAGATAGGAGGTCGGGATAGGAGGTCGGGATAGGAGGATGGGATAGGAGGATGGGACAGGAGGACCGGGACAGGAGGTCGGGATAGGAGGACGGGATAGGAGGTCGGGATAGGAGGACGAGATCGGAGGTCGGGATAGGAGGTCGGGATAGGAGGTCGGGATAGGAGGTCGGGATAGGAGGCCGGAATAGGAGGAGGGGATAGGAGGACGGGATAGGAGGACGGGATAGGAGGACCGGGACAGGAGGTCGGGATAGGAGGTCGGGATAGGAGGTCGAGATAGGAGGATGGGATAGGAGGATGGGATAGGAGGTCGGGATAGGAGGTCGAGATAGGAGGATGGGATAGGAGGTCGGGATAGGAGGTCGAGATAGGAGGATGGGATAGGAGGTCGGGATAGGAGGTCGAGATAGGAGGATGGGATAGGAGGTCAGGATAGGAGGTCGAGATAGGAGGTCGGGATAGGAGGTCGGGATAGGAGGACGGGATAGGAGGTCGGGATAGGAGGTCGGGATAGGAGGTCGAGATAGGAGGATGGGATAGGAGGTCGGGATAGGAGGTCGAGATAGGAGGATGGGATAGGAGGTCGGGATAGGAGGTCGAGATAGGAGGATGGGATAGGAGGTCGGGATATGAGGATGGGATAGGAGGATGGGATAGGAGGTCGGGATAGGAGGTCGAGATAGGAGGATGGGATAGGAGGATGGGATAGGAGGTCGGGATAGGAGGGCGGGATATGAGGACGGGATATGAAGTCAAAAGTTTCCTCCTTTGTTTATTTTCCTCCCCAACAAGGATTAGGAAGGAAAAACCGGGCAACACCGAGTACTCAGCTAGTATATATATATAGAGAGAGATATATATAAATATATATATAATATAATTTGTGGGGTCTCTTCTGGGGGCTCCTATCACTGTATACAGATATATATATAATATAATTTCTGGGGGCTCCTGTCGCTGTATACACATATATATAATATAATTTTGGGGGGCTCCTGTCGCTGTATACAGATATATATATAATATAATTTTGGGGGGCTCCTTTCGCTGTATATATATATATAATATAATTTTTGGGGGGCTCCTGTCGCTGTATACAGATATATATAATATAATTTTGGGGGGCTCCTGTCGCTGTATACAGATATATATATATAATATAATTTTGGGGGGGCTCCTGTCGCTGTACATATATATATATATAATATAATTTCTGGGGGCTCCTGTCGCTGTATACACATATATATAATATAATTTTGGGGGGCTCCTGTCGCTGTATACAGATATATATATAATATAATTTTGGGGGGCTCCTTTCGCTGTATATATATATATAATATAATTTTTGGGGGGCTCCTGTCGCTGTATACAGATATATATAATATAATTTTGGGGGGCTCCTGTCGCTGTATACAGATATATATATGTAATATAATTTTGGGGGGCTCCTGTCGCTGTACATATATATATAATATAATTTTGGGGGGCTCCTGTCGCTGTACATATATATAATATAATTTTGGGGGGCTCCTGTCGCTGTATACATATATAGATAATATCATTTTTGGGGGGCTCCTGTCGCTGTATACATATATACATAATATAATTTGGGGGGGCTCCTGTCGCTGTATACAGATATATATATAATATAATTTCTGGGGGCTCCTGTCGCTGTATACATATATATATATATATATATATATATATATATAATATAATTTTGGGGGGCTCCTTTCGCTGTATACATATATAGATAATATCATTTTTGGGGGCTCCTGTCGCTGTATACATATATACATAATATAATTTTGGGGGGCTCCTGTCGCTGTATACAGATATATATATAATATAATTTCTGGGGGCTCCTGTCGCTGTATACATATATATATATATAATATAATTTTGGGGGGCTCCTGTCGCTGTATACATATATATATATATATAATATAATTTTGGGGGGCTCCTGTCGCTGTACATATATATATATATAATATAATTTTGGGGGGCTCCTGTCGCTGTATACATATATATAATATAATTTTGGGGGGCTCCTGTCGCTGTATACAGATATATATAATTTCTGGGGGGCTCCTATCGCTGTATAAAGATATATATCATTTCTGAGGGGCTCCTGTCGCTGTATACAGATATATATATATATATATATAATATAATTTTGGGGGGCTCCTGTCGCTGTATACATATATATATAATATAATTTTGGGGGGCTCCTGTCGCTGTACATATATATAATATAATTTTGGGGGGCTCCTGTCGCTGTATACAGATATATATATAATATAATTTTGGGGGGCTCCTGTCGCTGTATACAGATATATATAATATCATTTTGGGGGGCTCCTGTCGCTGTATACAGATATATATAATTTCTGGGGGGCTCCTGTCGCTGTATACAGATATATATAATATAATTTGGGGGGGCTCCTGTCGCTGTACATATATATAATATAATTTTGTAGGGCTCCTGTCGCTGTACATATATATAATATAATTTTGGGGGGCTCCTGTCGCTGTATACAGATATATATATAATATAATTTTGGGGGGCTCCTGTCGCTGTATACATATATATATATATAATATAATTTTGGGGGGCTCCTGTCGCTGTATACAGATATATATAATTTCTGGGGGGCTCCTGTCGCTGTATACAGATATATATAATATAATTTTGGGGGGCTCCTGTCGCTGTACATATATATATAATATAATTTTGGGGGGCTCCTGTCGCTGTACATATATATATAATATAATTTTGGGGGGCTCCTGTCGCTGTATACAGATATATATAATTTCTGGGGGGCTCCTGTCGCTGTATACAGATATATAATATCATTTTGGGGGGCTCCTGTCGCTGTACATATATATAATATAATTTGGGGGGGCTCCTTTCGCTGTATACATATATATATAATATAATTTTGGGGGGCTCCTGTCGCTGTACATATATATATATATAATATAATTTTGGGGGGCTTCTGTCGCTGTACATATATATAATATAATTTTGGGGGGCTCCTGTCGCTGTACATATATATATAATATAATTTTGGGGGGCTCCTGTCGCTGTACATATATATATATAATATAATTTTGGGGGGCTCCTGTCGCTGTATACAGATATACATATATATATATAATATAATTTTGGGGGGCTCCTGTCGCTGTACATATATATATAATATAATTTGGGGGGGCTCCTGTCGCTGTACATATATATATATAATATAATTTTGGGGGGCTCCTGTCGCTGTATACAGATATATATAATATAATTTTGGGGGGCTCCTGTCGCTGTACATATATATAATATAATTTTGGGGGGCTCCTGTCGCTGTATACAGATATATATTATATAATTTTGGGGGGCTCCTGTCGCTGTACATATATATATAATATAATTTTGGGGGGGCTCCTGTCGCTGTACATATATATATAATATAATTTTGGGGGGCTCCTGTCGCTGTACATATATATATATATAATATAATTTTGGGGGGCTCCTGTCGCTGTACATATATATATATAATGTAATTTTGGGGGGCTCCTGTCGCTGTACATATATATATAATATAATTTTGGGGGGCTCCTGTCGCTGTACATATATATATATATATAATATAATTTGGGGGGGCTCCTGTCGCTGTACATATATATAATATAATTTTGGGGGGCTCCTGTCGCTGTATACAGATATATATAATATAATTTTGGGGGCTCCTGTCGCTGTATACATATATACATAATATAATTTTGGGGGGCTCCTGTCGCTGTACATATATATATAATATAATTTTGGGGGGCTCCTGTCGCTGTACATATATATAATATAATTTTGGGGGGCTCCTGTCGCTGTATACAGATATATATAATATAATTTTGGGGGCTCCTGTCGCTGTATACATATATACATAATATAATTTTGGGGGGCTCCTGTCGCTGTACATATATATATAATATAATTTTGGGGGGCTCCTGTCGCTGTACATATATATATAATATAATTTTGGGGGGCTCCTGTCGCTGTACATATATATAATATAATTTTGGGGGGCTCCTGTCGCTGTACATATATATATAATATAATTTTGGGGGGCTCCTGTCGCTGTACATATATATATAATATAATTTTGGGGGGCTCCTGTCGCTGTACATATATATAATATAATTTTGGGGGGCTCCTGTCGCTGTATACATATATATATAATATAATTTTGGGGGGCTCCTGTCGCTGTACATATATATAATATAATTTTGGGGGGCTCCTGTCGCTGTACCCTTCACCGTCTGGTTGTGTCCCCTCCTGCAGGTGTGGGCTACGGGATGATGGTGGTCTCCTCGTACATCGGGATTTATTACAATGTGGTCATCTGTATCGCCTTCTATTACTTCTTTGCGTCCATGACGCGGGTCCTGCCCTGGACGTACTGCAATAACCCCTGGAACACGGACAACTGCGCCGGCGTCCTGAGCCCGTCCACCAACAGCAGCTACAACCTCAGCGTCCATGGAGACGCCTTCAACTTCACCGAGATCCTCAACCAAACCGCCAAGAGGACCAGTCCCAGCGAGGAGTACTGGAGGTAGGCGGGGCCTGGCTGCGTCTGGACGTTACGTGTCCGCCATTACTCTTGGACCACCTGCTGGCACTGTATCTGGCATATAAGGAAACCATCACAGCTGAGGCTTTGTTACAGTTGCATTCAGTCAGGACAATGCTCTGTGAACTAAACAGCCTTGGTGTCTGCACTGATACATTGTAACAAAATATTCGTATTTAGCTCCATTTGGGCATCACTGGTCTTGACTGACACATTGTAACATACTCCTAAGCTGTGAAAAGTATAAGGTCAGTATGAGGTATTCAGCCTCGGAATGTAACGGGTGTCATTCACTGACAGCAAGCAGAGATCCAGGAAAGGCTGAAGAGTTTACACATGAGGGGGAGAGGATATATTATAATATGATACATTGTAACAAACCATCAGCTGTGAGTAGTAGGGAACAGGACAGGTATTGGACTTCAGATCATTCACTGACAGCAAGCAGAGATCCAGGAAAGGCTGAAGAGTTTACACATGAGGGGGAGAGGATATATTATAATATGATACATTGTAACAAACCATCAGCTGTGAGTAGTAGGGAACAGGACAGGTATTGGACTTCAGATCATTCACTGACAGCAAACAGACATATTGAAGTTGTGAAGAACTGAAACACTGAATCCATTAGAAAGTGTCAGGTTTACATGGGACTGCGGGTTCAGGAAGGTGACAGGAGGTGTTGCCGCAGGGTCCAGCGAGCTTTTATTGTCCATTATACGGCGCCCGCACTGATCCCTGCCCAGGGTGGAGGAGAGCATGCTGGGATTTGTAGTGTGCAGGATCGCTCACAATGCTGGAGGTGGTAGTAGGTGGCGCCCAGCGCTGCTGCCATTGTGCCGAGTCGCCTTCTGCACAGGAAACGCTGACAATGCCAACGCTTCCTGAAGGGACGACGAACATGACGAGACCCCAGACGGGCAGGAAACGGGCGCCTCGGGGCATTGTCTGCCGGGCACGGGCGCCTCACACTCAATGGACCCTCATTGTCTGCGCTGCAGCTAAAAAACATCCCGGTCAGGTCCTCACCACCAAAATGGCGTCTCCTGTACTGTACACAGTCATGTCTTATCTGCTGCTGGGAAAGCTGGGTGACCACCCATGTGTGGACAGTACAGCACCAATAAAGATGCCATCCATCCCCCACTATCCCCAGTGCATGAGAGGGACATGGCCACCATCACAACTGACCCAACTTTCCATGGCTCCTGAATGCAGCAGCTGCTGAGTGACACAGTTGTGTATTCAACATGAGTTGTCTGAGAAAGCTGGGTGGTGACCAATATGGCAGCCTTTACATTGTTATATCCTTCATTGGGGTTTGTGACCTCACGCTCCTGTATGACATCACTAATGTCGCTCCGCTCATCTTACAGGCTTTACGTGCTGCGGTTGTCGGATGACATTGGGAACCTGGGGGAGGTGCGGCTGCCGATCCTCGGGTGTCTGGGGTTGTCGTGGATCGTCGTCTTCCTTTGTCTTATTAGAGGCGTCAAATCCTCCGGAAAGGTGAGTTACCCCGATTACTGCCCCATCATCTGCTCCAACCTACTAATACCTTGTCCTGTGCCTCATCCCTCCTCTCCTGTGCCTCATCCCTCCTCTCCTGTGCCTCATCCCTCCTCTCCTGTGCCTCATCCCTCCTCTCCTGTGCCTCATCCCTCCTCTCCTGTGCCTCATCCCTCCTCTCCTGTGCCTCATCCCTCCTCTCCTGTGCCTCATCCCTCCTCTCCGGTGCCTCATCCCTCCTCTCCTGTGCCTCATCCCTCCTCTCCGGTGCCTCATCCCTCCTCTCCTGTGCCTCATCCCTCCTCTCCTGTGCCTCATCCCTCCTCTCCTGTGCCTCATCCCTCCTCTCCTGTGCCTCATCCCTCCTCTCCTGTGCCTCATCCCTCCTCTCCTGTGCCTCATCCCTCCTCTCCTGTGCCTCATCCCTCCTCTCCTGTGCCTCATCCCTCCTCTCCTGTGTCTCATCCCTCCTCCGATGCCTCATCCCTCCTCTCCTGTGCCTCATCCCTCCTCTCCTGTGCCTCATCCCTCCTCCGATGCCTCATCCCTCCTCTCCTGTGTCTCATCCCTCCTCCGATGCCTCATCCCTCCTCTCCTGTGCCTCATCCCTCTCCTGTGCCTCATCCCTCCTCCGGTGCCTCATCCCTCCTCTCCTGTGCCTCATCCCTCCTCCGGTGCCTCATCCTTCCTCTCCTGTGCCTCATCCCTCCTCTCCTGTGCCTCATCCCTCCTCTCCTGTGCCTCATCCCTCCTCTCCTGTGTCTCATCCCTCCTCCGATGCCTCATCCCTCCTCTCCGGTGCCTCATCCCTCCTCCTGTGTCTCATCCCTCCTCTCCTGTGCCTCGTCCCTCCTCTCCTGTGCCTCATCCCTCCTCTCCTGTGCCTCGTCCCTCCTCTCCTGTGCCTCGTCCCTCCTCTCCTGTGCCTCATCCCTCCTCTCCTGTGCCTCATCCCTCCTCCGGTGCCTCATCCCTCCTCTCCTGTGCCTCGTCCCTCCTCTCCTGTGCCTCGTCCCTCCTCTCCTGTGCCTCATCCCTCCTCTCCTGTGCCTCATCCCTCCTCTCCTGTGCCTCATCCCTCCTCTCCTGTGTCTCATCCCTCCTCTCCTGTGTCTCATCCCTCCTCTCCTGTGCCTCATCCCTCCTCTCCTGTGCCTCATCCCTCCTCTCCTGTGCCTCATCCCTCCTCTCCTGTGCCTCATCCCTCCTCTCCTGTGCCTCATCCCTCCTCTCCTGTGCCTCATCCCTCCTCTCCTGTGTCTCATCCCTCCTCTCCAGTGCCTCATCCCTCCTCTCCTGTGCCTCATCCCTCCTCTCCTGTGCCTCATCCCTCCTCTCCTGTGTCTCATCCCTCCTCTCCTGTGCCTCATCCCTCCTCTCCTGTGCCTCATCCCTCCTCTCCTGTGCCTTATCCCTCCTCTCCTGTGCCTCATCCCTCCTCTCCTGTGCCTCATCCCTCCTCTCCTGTGTCTCATCTCTCCTCTCCAGTGCCTCATCCCTCCTCCGGTGCCTCATCCCTCCTCTCCTGTGCCTCATCCCTCCTCTCCTGTGTCTCATCCCTCCTCTCCTGTGCCTCATCCCTCCTCTCCTGTGCCTCATCCCTCCTCTCCTGTGCCTCATCCCTCCTCTCCTGTGCCTCATCCCTCCTCTCCTGTGTCTCATCCCTCCTCCGGTGCCTCATCCCTCCTCCGGTGCCTCATCCCTCCTCCGGTGCCTCATTGCTCTGTCATTCTCCCCTAGGTGGTCTACTTCACCGCCACGTTCCCGTACGTGGTCCTCACCATCCTCTTTGTTCGGGGGATCACCCTGGAGGGGGCGATGGACGGGATCATGTATTACCTGACGCCTCAGTGGGACAAGATCCTGGACGCCAAGGTGAGGTCCCGGATTCTTCCTTCCCGGTGCGGTAGGTTTTCTGGCCCCGGGTAATGTATAGGATATAACGTGGAGGTGACGCACGGACCCTCAGGATGCAGCCCCCGCTGTCACGCGCTCTGGAGGAGGATGCTGGGGGTTATTGTTAATCAGATCGCTTCTTTCGTTTTTCATAAGTCATTTATATAAAATAAAAATGAAATAAATAATGAAGGAAGTCATGTGATTGGTTGCCGGGGTAACTGCTCCACTTTTCCTCTTACAAGTTTTGATAAATCTCCCCTGTATGTTTAACCCTGTGTTGTGTTATTGGGGCTTCAGCGCCACCTGGTGCCCATATGTGATGCTACACCTGACAAACCTGTTATCAGCCAGAAGAGGCCGCGACGCTCTGCAGGAGACTATAAACAGCTGACGCCTCCCGTATTATAGTCACTGTCGGCCGGTATCCTCCACTTATTCACTGAATGACCATTGCGCCTCCTGTCTTCTGTTCTGTGTTCCTGCAGGTTTGGGGGGATGCAGCTTCCCAGATCTTCTACTCTTTAGGATGTGCATGGGGAGGACTCATCACTATGGCGTCTTACAACAAATTCCATAACAACTGTTACAGGTAGGACAGCTGCAGCTTCTCTCTCTCCCTGTGTCTGTGACGCTGCAGGCTGTGAGGAGGAGGGGATGTAGCTGCAGCTTCTCTCTCTCCCTGTGTCTGTGACGCTGCAGGCTGTGAGGGGGAGGGGATGTAGCTGCAGCTTCTCTCTCTCTCCCTGTGTCTGTGACGCTGCAGGCTGTGAGGGGGAGGGGATGTAGCTGCAGCTTCTCTCTCTCCCTGTGTCTGTGACGCTGCAGGCTGTGAGGAGGAGGGGATGTAGCTGCAGCTTCTCTCTCTCCCTGTGTCTGTGACGCTGCAGGCTGTGAGGGGGAGGGGATGTAGCTGCAGCTTCTCTCTCTCCCTGTGTCTTTGACGCTGCAGGCTGTGAGGAGGAGGGGATGTAGCTGCAGCTTCTCTCCCTGTGTCTGTGACGCTGCAGGCTGTGAGGTGGAGGGGATGTAGTTGCAGCTTCTCTCTCTCCCTGTGTCTGTGACGCTGCAGGCTGTGAGGGGGAGGGGATGTAGCTGCAGCTTCTCTCTCTCCCTGTGTCTGTGACGCTGCAGGCTGTGAGGGGGAGGGGATGTAGCTGCAGCTTCTCTCTCTCCCTGTGTCTGTGACGCTGCAGGCTGTGAGGAGGAGGGGATGTAGCTGCAGCTTCTCTCTCTCCCTGTGTCTGTGACGCTGCAGGCTGTGAGGGGGAGGGGATGTAGCTGCAGCTTCTCTCTCTCCCTGTGTCTGTGACGCTGCAGGCTGTGAGGGGGAGGGGATGTAGCTGCAGCTTCTCTCTCTCCCTGTGTCTTTGACGCTGCAGGCTGTGAGGAGGAGGGGATGTAGCTGCAGCTTCTCTCTCTCCCTGTGTCTGTGACGCTGCAGGCTGTGAGGAGGAGGGGATGTAGCTGCAGCTTCTCTCTCTCCCTGTGTCTGTGACGCTGCAGGCTGTGAGGGGGAGGGGATGTAGCTGCAGCTTCTCTCTCTCCCTGTGTCTGTGACGCTGCAGGCTGTGAGGAGGAGGGGATGTAGCTGCAGCTTCTCTCTCTCCCTGTGTCTGTGACGCTGCAGGCTGTGATGGGGAACAGATGTAGCTGCAGCTTCTCTCTCTCCCTGTGTCTGTGATGCTGCAGGCTGTGAGGGGGAGGGGATGTAGCTGCAGCTTCTCTCTCTCTTTGTCTGTGAGGCTTCAGACTGTGAGGGGATGTAGCTGCAGTCCCTCTCTCTCTCTTTCTCTTTCTCTCTCTCTCTCTCTCTCTCTCTCTCTCTCTCTCGTAGCTGCAGCTTCTCTGTGTCTGTGAGGCTGCAGGCTGGGGGGAGGGGATGTAGCTGCAGCTTTTCTCTCTGTGTCTATGAAGCTACAGATTCTCTCTGTGTCTGTGAGGCTGCAGGCTGGTGGGGCGGGGGTGTAGCTGCAGCTTCTCTCTCTCTCTCTGTGTCTTTGAGGCTGCAAGCTGGTGGGGAAGGGGTGTAGCCTCAGCTTCTCTCTCTCTCTCTCTGAGGCTGCAGCTTCCCTCTCTGCATGTGAGACTGAAGGCTGGGGGGATGTAACTGCAGCTTCCCTCTCTGTGTCTGTGAGGCTGCTGCTTCTCTCTCTCTCTCTCTCTCTCTCTCTGTGTCTGTGAGACTGCAGGCTGGTGGGAAGGGGGTGTAGCTGCAGCTTCTCTCTCTCTCTCTGAGGCTGCAGCTTCCCTCTCTGTGCCTGTGAGACTGCAGGATGGGGTGGTGTAACTGTAGCTTCCCTCTCTGTGTCTGTGAGGCTTCAGCTTCTCTCTCTGTGTCTGTGAGACTGCAGGCTGGGGGGGGGGGGTAGCTGCAGCTTCCCTGTCTGTGAGACTGCATGCTTGGGGGGGGGGGGGTAATTTCAGCTTCTCTCTCTGTGTCTGTGAGGCTCCAGGCTGGTGGGGAGGGGGTGTAGCTGCAACTTGTCTTTGTGTCTGTGAGGCTGCAGCTTCCCTCTGTGTCTGTGAGGCTGCAGCTTCCCTCTGTGTCTGTGAGGCTGCAGCTTCCCTCTGTGTCTTTGAGGCTGCAGCTTCCATCTCTGTGTCTGTGAGGCTGCAGGCTGGTGGGGTGGGGGTGTAGCTGCAGCTTCCCTCCCTGTGTCTGAGAGGCTGCAGCTTCTCTCTCTGTGTCTATGAGGCTGCAGACTGTGAGGTGGAGGGGATGTATCTGCAGCTTCTCTCTGTGTCTGTGAGGCTGAAGACTGTGAGGGGGAGGTGATGTAGCTGCAGCTTTTCTCTGTGTCTGTGAGGCTGAAGACTGTGAGGGGGAGGGGATGTAGCTGCAGCTTCTCTCTGTGTCTGTGAGGCTGAAGACTGTGAGGGGGAGGGGATGTAGCTGCAGCTTCTCTCTGTGTCTATGAGGCTGCAGACTGTGAGGTGGAGGGGATGTAGCTGCAGCTTCTCTCTGTGTCTGTGAGGCTGAAGACTGTGAGGGGGAGGGGATGTAGCTGGAGCTTCTCTCTGTGTCTATGAGGCTGCAGACTGTGAGGGGGAGGTGATGTAGCTGCAGCTTCTCTCTGTGTCAGTGAGGCTGCAGGCTGGGGGGGGGGGGAGCAGCTGATTTCATGCCATTTAGTTGACATTCAGGCCTGTTGCCTTCCAGGGACAGCATCATCATCAGCATCACCAACTGCGCCACCAGTGTCTACGCCGGATTCGTCATCTTCTCCATCCTCGGCTTCATGGCCAATCACCTGGGTGTGGATGTGTCTAAAGTGGCCGACCACGGTCCTGGTTTGGCTTTTGTGGCGTATCCAGAAGCCCTGACGCTGCTGCCGATCTCACCTCTGTGGTCCGTTCTGTTCTTCTTCATGCTCATCCTCCTGGGACTCGGGACGCAGGTAATCGCCACCTCACCTGTCATTGAGAAATATGGTGGCTCTCCTGTCCGCACGTAAACCCTCTCCTGTCCGCACCTTAACCCTCTCCTGTCCTCACGTAAACCCTCTCCTGTCCGCACGTTAACCCTCTCCTGTCCGCACGTAAACCCTCTCCTGTCCGCACGTTAACCCTCTCCTATCCGCACGTTAACCCTCTCCTGTCCGCACGTTAACCCTCTCCTGTCCGCACGTAAACCCTCTCCTGTCCGCACGTAAACCCTCTCCTGTCCGCACGTAAACCCTCTCCTGTCCGCACGTTAACCCTCTCCTGTCCGCACGTTAACCCTCACCTGTCCGCACATTAACCCTCTCCTGTCCGCTCATTAACCCTCTCCTTTCCACACGTTAACCCTCACCTGTCCGCACGTTAACCCTCTCCTGTCCGCACGTAAACCCTCTCCTGTCCGCACATTAACCCTCACCTGTCCGCACGTTAACCCTCTCCTGTCTGTTACAGTTCTGTCTGCTGGAGACTCTGGTCACCGCCATTGTGGATGAGATCGGAAACGACTGGATCAGACGCTGGAAGACGATTGTGACGCTGGGGGTGGCCGTGGTGGGTTTCCTGCTGGGAATCCCTCTGACCACTCAGGTGAGGCCGGAGTATTATACACGTATAACGGCCCTGCAGGGTCAGGGGGATGATGGGAGTATTATACACTTATAACGGCCCTGCAGGGTCAGGGGGATGATGGGAGTATTATACACTTATAACGGCCCTGCAGGGTCAGGGGGATGATGGGAGTATTATACACTTATAACGGCCCTGCAGGGTCAGGGAGATGATGGGAGTATTATACACTTATAACGGCCCTGCAGGGTCAGGGGGATGATGGGAGTATTATACACTTATAATGTCCCGGCAGGGTCAGGGAGATGATGGGAGTATTATACACGTATAATGGCCCTTCAGGGTCAGGGGGCTGATGGGAGTATTATACACGTATAACGGCCCTTCAGGGTCAGGGAGATGATGGGAGTATTATACACTTATAACGGCCCTGCAGTGTCAGGGGCATGATGGGAGTATTATACACTTATACCGGCCCTGCAGTGTCAGGGGCATGATGGGAGTATTATACACTTATAATGGCCCTGCAGGGTCAGGGGGATGATGGGAGTATTATACACTTATAACGTCCCTGCAGGGTCAGGGGGATGATGGGAGTATTATACACGTATAACGGCCCTGCAGGGTCAGGGGGATGATGGGAGTATTATACACGTATAACGGCCCTGCAGGGTCAGGGGGATGATGGGAGTATTATACACGTATAACGGCCCTGCAGGGTCAGGGGGATGATGGGAGTATTCAGTAATTGCGGTTTCCTCTCCCTCAGGCCGGGATCTATTGGCTGATGCTGCTGGATAACTACGCCGCCAGCTTCTCCCTGGTCATCATCTCCTGCATCATGTGCGTCGCCATCATGTACATTTACGGTGAGTGAATATACAACCGATGGAATGTTAATGACATAAATAGTAAGAAGTAATTAAACATAATTAAACCTGCCCCCAGTGGTCTCTACAAAGAGGGAGACCACTGTAAGGTCACTGTGTAATCCACAAGAAATACTAAAAAACTATGGTGGGATATTTGTGCGCTGCTGTTAGGACTAAGGGAAAACTAATTATTGTTAGAAATTCCCTTATGTTTTACGAGCAACACAGATGGGGATTTAACAAGAAGAAGGCCCCATGGGAGGCGACAGTATTGTCCACCCAAAAGTGGAAGACTCTGGAGTCTATAGGGGGAAATGAAGGTGAGTGCGAGCTCCACGAGGTGGATCAGCTCTAAGGCAAAATGCTCCTCTCCGCACACGATGCTGCGACAGTCCCTGTAGAATGAGCTCGAACCAACTCGGTGCCTCCGACTCTGGGACAATGGGAGATTCCCGGATGGTTTATTTAATCCAACAGATGATCCTTAATCCTTTCCTGGCTCCAGAAATCAAGATGAGGAGGTTTCATCCTAAAATTTTTACATCTATCTAGGTAGATGTGGAGACATCTTAAAATGTTGAGGCTATGAGGGACTCTCTTATTACTGGAGGAGGAAGGAGATGACCATTTACATTTATAAAAGATGGAACCTTGGACATGACTGATGGGGGAACTTTAGGAGAACACGGTCCAGCATGAACTTCAGGAGCACGCTGTCCGGTGGGAACTTCAGGAGCTTGCGGTCCGGTGGGAACTTCAGGAGCTTGCGGTCCGGTGGGAACTTCAGGAGCTTGCGGTCCGGTGGGAACTTCAGGAGAACGCGGTCCGGCATGAACTTCAGGAGCATGCGGTCCGGTGGGAACTTCAGGAGAACGTGGTCCAGCGGGAACTTCAGGAGAACGCGGTCCGGCATGAACTTCAGGAGAACGCGGTCCGGCATGAACTTCAGGAGCTTGCGGTCCGGTGGGAACTTCAGGAGAACGCGGTCCAGCGGGAACTTCAGGAGAACGCGGTCCGGCATGAACTTCAGGAGAACGCGGTCCGGCATGTTCTTCAGGAGCACGCGGTCCGGTGGGAACTTCAGGAGAACGCGGTCCGGCGGGAACTTTAGGAGAACACGGTCTGGCATGAACTTCAGGAGCTTGCGGTCCGGTGGGAACTTCAGGAGCTTACGGTCCGGTGGGAACTTCAGGAGCTTGCGGTCCGGTGGGAACTTCAGGAGCACGCGGTCCGGTGGGAACTTTAGGAGAACGCGGTCCGGCATGAACTTCAGGAGCACGCTGTCTGGGGGGAACTTCAGGAGCATGCGGTCCAGCATGAACTTCAGGAGCATGCGGTCCAGCGTGAACTTCAGGAGCACGCGGTCCGGCATGAATTTCAGGAGCACGCGGTCCGGCATGAACTTCAGGAGCACGCGGTCCGGCATGAACTTCGGGAGCACGCGGTCCGGCATGAATTTCAGGAGCACGCGGTCCAGCATGAACTTCAGGAGCACGCAGTCCAGCATGAACTTCAGGAGCACGCGGTCCAGCATGAACTTCAGGAGCACGCGGTCCGGCATGAACTTCAGGAGCACGCGGTCCGGCATGAACTTCAGGAGCACGCGGTCCGGCATGAATTTCAGGAGCACGCGGTCCAGCATGAACTTCAGGAGCACGCGGTCCGGCATGAACTTCAGGAGCACGCGGTCCAGCATGAACTTCAGGAGCACGCGGTCCGGCATGAATTTCAGGAGCACGCGGTCCAGCATGAACTTCAGGAGCACGCGGTCCGGCATGAACTTCAGGAGCACGCGGTCCGGCATGAACTTCGGGAGCACGCTGTCTCCTGACGCCAGGGCGTGGTTTTCCTGGTAACCGAACGGTAGTACCGCTATCCAAATGTTAGGCAGGGTAAGAATAGTCCAAGACCAGGTAAGGGTTAACAGTAGCTTTACTGAGGTAAACAGAAGGAAATAGTCTTTACAGCTCAGCCAGGATCCCAGAGAGGTGGCCAGTAACACAGAATGACCTCGCAGCTTGCTGGGACTTGTAGTGACTTTGATAGACTTTAGTTCAGCCACCCAGACTATAATAGACTTGACTTTAGGCTTGACTAGGTTTAGGTAGTGACAGCAGACATAGACTTGACTTACCGGCATGTGGCTGTAGGTGGCTTGAGGCCTCCAGGTAGCTGGATGCTGGCTCTGAGACATCTGGTCTTTACTGTACCCCAGCAAAAAGAGAGTGAAGGAGAGAGATTGTAATGGCTCCCCGTCTTATAAAGGGGGGCTGAGCCTGAAGCCCTTAGGTCAAGCTGCAGGTCACCTGGTTAGCTGGTGCTCTCTGGGTAACACATAACACTATATATTTTATTTATATATATATATATATACATATATATAACTATGAGGGAGACACTGCAGGAGAGCCTCTAGGATATTCAAAGAAAAATAACAATATACCTATGACTATGGAATAACACGACTTATGGACTATGACTATGTATATAATGACAGTGGACTATGGCTATGCATACTATGACATTTGGCTATAGATACTATGACACTGAACTGTGCATAACAACACTTTATATATTACTAGACATGAAATTTGGCAGATTGGGTTGCTGGAGGCTTTGTGTCCAATGCCTCGGCTACTGGGGTCCTTTGGCATTACACACTTCTCCCCAGAACACTAGTTATATTTATGCTAGATATTTTTGTAGATAACATTTGACATTCTGTTACCTTTGACTTTTATTACGGGCTTCTGTAAGTAACAGGAATACCTTCTGGCCAGGAAAGCATCCTGAGCATGAGGACTCAAGAAATATCACATTTGTCATTAGTGACATATGACATTTGTGTGGACAGTATGGTTGTGAGTTTTACAGTCCTACTGTACATGAAACAGGTGTACTTTATGTGTACATGACTTATATGTGTATTGATGACTATGTGTAGTACACGACTTTACTTCACTGTACATGACGCTGGTGATGGAGTGAAATGTTGCTTCTCCCAATTGATTCAGGACAACCCCTGTAAGAAAGCTACCAGACATCAGAAAAATACTGTACACTGTGACTTTTTTGTGTACATCAACTTATATACATATTATTAGATCATAGCAGTTATGATGAAGGACCATAAACATCTCAGTACAAGACCGTAACCCTTACCGCAACCAAATATATTACCTTGGAATATTTACACGACTTGGAATATTTTGAATATCTTGGAATATTTACACGACTGACCATGTATTGCTCCGCAGTCCACGTACACTATAGAGTTCATTAGCTAAGAGCTCAGGTCAAATCTCCTGGACCTAAGGAGTCTCTCGCCCGAGGCCGGGCACAACACTTACTAGCTTGGTTACTGCAAAAAAGCTGGTTAGGCCAAACCTCTTCAAAGGCTGGAGTAGGCCTGGGCACATCTGTAAAGGAGTCTTGATGTAGATACAGTGGGGATGAAAAGTTTGAGCACCCCAGGTAAAAATGTGTATTAATGTGCATAAAGAATCAAAGGAAAGATGGAAAAATCTCCAAAAGGCATCAAATTACAGATTAGACATTCTTATAATATGTCACCAAAAGTTACATTTTATTTCCATCATTTACACTTTCAAAATAACAGAAAACAAAACAATGGCGTCTGCAATAGTTTGTGCCCCCTGCAGAGTTAATATCGTGTACTGTCCCCTTTGGTAAGTATCACAGCTTGTAAACGCTTTTTGTAGCAGCCAAGAGTCTTTCAGTTCTTGTTTGAGGTATCTTTGCCCATTCTTCCTTACAAAAGTCTTCCAGTTCTTTGAGATTTTTGGGCTGTTTGTCACGCACTGCTCTTTTAAGGTCTATCCATAGATTTTCAATTATGTTGAGGTCAGGAGATTGTGAAGGTCATGGCAAAACCTTCAGTTTACGCCTCTTGATGTAATCCCCTGTGGATTTCGAGGTGTGTTTAGGATCATTATCCATTTGTAGAAGCCATCCTCTCTTTAACTTCAGCTTTTTCACAGATGGCATCAAGTTAGCATCCAAAATTTGCTGAAATTTTATTGAATCCATTTTTCCTTCTACTCGTGAGATGTTCCCTGTGCCACTGGCTGCAATGCAACCCCAAAGCATGATTGATCCACCCCCATGCTTAACAGTTGGACAGAGGTTCTTTTCATTAAATTCTGTTCCCCTTCTTCTCCAAACATACCTTTGCTCATTCCGGCCAAAAAGTAAAATTTTAACCTCATCGGTCCACAGAACTTGTTTCCAAAATGCATCAGGCTTGTCTATATGTTAATTTGCAAAGATTAAACCCTGATTTTTGTGGTGAGGACGTAGAAGAGGTTTTCTTCTGATGACTCTTCCATGAAGACCATATTTGTACAAGTATCTCTTTATAGTGGAATAGTGAACCACAACTCCAGTGTCTGCCAGATCTTTCTGGAGGGATTGTGCAGTGAGTTTTGAATTGTTTTTCTCACAAACCTGCGAGCTGTTCTGTCTGATATTTTTCTTGGTCTTCCAGATCTTGCTTTAACTTCCACTGTTCCTGATGACTGCCATTTCTTAATTACATTCCGAACAGAGGATATTGACATCTGAAAACGTTTTGCTATCTTCTTATAGCCTTCTCCAGCTTTGTGAGCGTCAAATATTTTCAGTTTCAGATTTCTAGACAACTGCTTAGAAGAACCCATGGTGCTGATTGTTGAGGCAAGGTCAGATGAGTCTGGGCATTTAAAACCTTTGAGATGACATCACTTGGTCTTCCCAGATGATGATTGAGAACAATCCATGACACTGACAGGTCTCAGCTCTGTAAAGGGGGCAGTGCATGCTATAACTTTTGGTGACATATTATAAGAAGGTCTAATCTGTAATTTGATGCCTTTTGGAGATTTTTCCATCTTTCCTTGGCTCCTTTATGCAAATTAATACAAATTTTTACCTGGGGTGCCCAAACTTTTGATCCCCACTGTACTTGTGATCCATTGCGGGTGGATATGAATACTCCTCCTGGACAACTGCTCCCTTGACACTTGGAGGTAGTAGACCAAAGGGATCTGCGTCCCAATCTTCAGAGGGGAAATAGGCAAAAGGAATCTGTGTAGGGTTCTTAGGCCTGGTGACAGCTGCTGCCCATTCCCCTCTCAGGCTCTCTACAGGGGTATATTCCACAATCTCCCCGCTCTTGAGAGAATACATGTCTGGGGGGAGATAGTCCCTCTGCACTGCTCTCCTGTTTCCTAGGAGGATGCCCCCGTGGTGACAGTCCATAAGTTGCCAAACCCCCTCACTTTTTTTAACTTGACTACAGTAGCGCGCCGTTGCTTCAGGGGTGGCTCACCCTCTCGGGAGTACTCTAACTTTCGTATGTAGAGGGCCTCTAACTCTTTGGTGTCCTGCTGCTGTTTCTGGCATATCTCGAACGACAGCGGCTTAGGCCCGTATCTTTCTAATCTCTGGGCCCTCAGTTCCTCCACAATTGCGGCAACCTCGGCGTCTCTTTTGGCCCTTTCGGACTGTGCCAGAGAAACTGAGGGAAGGGGTTTCCCTGGCAAAGGAAGGAGATGCTCCGGCATGTACTGGATCAATGCGGGCTGGTCACCAAACAACCATCTGGGTAACGGTGGTGACAGAGGACGTGCTGGTGGCTGCTGGGCCTGGGGCACAGGCTCTGGACTATGGGTAGATGGAGGGGTAGAGAACGCAGCCGGGGTGCTCACTTCCGACTCCTCCGACTGTATCTCGGCCCAAGGTCCCCAGCTCCGGTGATGGGGTGACAACCTCACAGGTGACGGCTCTCGTGATGACTCCGGCGTACCTTCAGCCGGGGTTGCGGCCCACTCTCCATCATCTTCTGGCAGCAGCACTGTCAGGTGGACGTCTTCTGCCCCAATGGAGAGCTTGTACAGGCGATCCGATAACTCCTGGAACACCTTTGCCGCCGCGGCAATCAGCCGATCCTCTGATTCCATCTTGGGACTTGGGATCTTCTTGCTCCTCGCCAGCGCTTCCGGTAAACTGAAGAGGTCGGGCTCCACGTTGCTTCTTATACTGGTCTCCGACAAGATGGCCGCCGGCCGGAAGCGGGGCCTTGGACCGGAAGCGACTCAGCAGTTCATCCTCTTCGTCCGCCCCCCTGGCAACAAGTTCCACCTTGGACTGACACAGCAACATGATCTCCATGCCCGGGGGCAGGACGCTGGCTCTGGCGGGAACCTTTTGCGCACTTCTCAACCATCAGGTTAACATGCAGGTACAGCAGACATTTTGGCATGCAACATGGCCCCCGTTTTGATCTTGCACATTGTCAATTTAACTATTGTAGACTTCTTTACAACAGACAGCACAGTTTTCTTCACCTTCCCCTCTTCTTTTTCAGCCCCACGGCAGTAACACATTACAATGACAAAGTCCCGTGCAATCTTCTGGCGCAAACTTTTTCGCATCAGCATACGATTTTTCTTGGACACAATTCAGACTATGGGGGAGGACCTGCGGCTTATGGCTAATTCACTCACCCGTATCCTGTTTGTGACGCCAAAGTTGTGGTGAATTGCCATGGGGTGTCTCGGGTGCGATGGTGTGGTGTATGGGGCAGATGTAGCCCAGGGTCAAAGTGTTATTAACCCCTAAATGTTCGTGACGCGCCGTGGTTTTCCTGGTAACCACCCGAACGGTAGTACTGCTATCCCAAGGTTAGGCAGGGCAATAATAGTCCAAGACCAGGTAACGGTTAACGGTAGCTTTACTGAAGTAGAAAGATGGAAATAGTCTAAACAGCTCAGCCAGGATCCCAGAGAGGTGGCCAGTAACACAGAAGGACCTCACAGCTTGCTGGGACTTGTAGTGACTTTGACAGACTTTAGTTCAGCCACGCTGACTATAATAGACTTGACTAGGTTGTAGGTAGTGACAGCAGACATAGACTTGACTTACTGGCATGTGGCTGTAGGTGGCTTGAGGCCTCCAGGTAGCTGGACACTGGCTCTGAGACGTCTGGTCTTTACTGTTCCTCAGCAGGGAAGAGAGAGATTGTAATGGCTGCCCCTCTTATAAAGGGGGGCTGAGCCAGAAGCCCATAGGTCAAGCTGCAGGTCACCTGGTTAGCTGGTGCTCTCTGGGTAACATAACACATCATGTGAACACATTATCATGTGACTAACTCAAAGGTCCTTAACCCCTTAAGGACCAAGGACGTACCGGTACGTCCTTGGTCCTGCTCTTCTGATATAACGCGGGGTTACACAGTAACCCCGCGTCATATCATGGCGGGCCCGGCGTCATAGTGAAGCCGGGACCCGCCTCTAATAGCGCGCAGCGCGCTATTAACCCTTTAGCTGCGCGCTCAGAGCTGAGCCGCGCGGCTAAAAGTGAAAGTGAAAGTTCCCGACTAGCTCAGTCGGGCTGTTCGGGATAGCCGCGGCTAATCGCGGCATCCCGAACAGCTGACAGGACAGCGGGAGGGCCCCTTCCTGCCTCCTCGCTGTCCGATCGCCGAATGACTGCTCAGTGCCTGAGATCCAGCCATGAGCAGTCATGCGGCAGAATCGTTGATCACTGGTTTCTTATGAGAAACCAGTGATCAGCATAGGAGATCAGTGTGTGCAGTGTTATAGGTCCCTATGGGATAATAATGATCAGTATAAGAGATCAGTGTGTGCAGTGTTATAGGTCCCTATGGGATAACAATGATCAGTGTGTCCCTATGGGACCTATAACACTGCAAAAAAAAAGTGAAAAAAAAAAGTTAATAAAGATCATTTAACTCCTCCCCTATTAAAAGTTTGAATCACCCCCCTTTTCCAATAAAAAAAAAAACACAGTGTAAATAAAAATAAAAATAAACATATGTGGTATCACCGCGTGCGGAAATGTCCGAATTATAA
Source organism: Hyla sarda (assembly GCF_029499605.1). Lineage (NCBI taxonomy): Eukaryota > Metazoa > Chordata > Amphibia > Anura > Hylidae > Hyla > Hyla sarda. The sequence goes on from NC_079195.1 coordinate 235,512,436, forward strand.
AAATATATCATTAATTAAACCGCTCGGTCAATGGCGTGCGCGCAAAAAAATTCCAAAGTCCAAAATTGTGCATTTTTGGTCACTTTTTATATCATTTAAAAATGAATAAAATAATCAATAAGTCCTATCAATGCAAAAATGGTACCGTTAAAAACTTCAGATCACGGCGCAAAAAATGAGCCCTCATACCGCCCCATACACGGAAAAATAAAAAAGTTATAGGGGTCAGAAGATGACAATTTTAAACGTATTAATTTTCCTGCATGTAGTTATGATTTTTTCCAGAAGTCCGACAAAATCAAACCTATATAAGTAGGGTATCATTTTAATCGTATGGACCTACAGAATACATATCAGGTGTCATTTTTACCGAAAAATGTACTACGTAGAAACGGAAGCCCCCAAAAGTTACAAAACAGCATTGTTTTTTCAATTTTGTCGCACAATGATTTTTTTTCCCGCTTCACCATAAATTTTTGGGCAAAATGACTGACGTCATTACAAAGTAGAATTGGTGGCGCAAAAAATAAGCCATCATATGGATTTTTTGGTGTAAATTTGAAAGAGTTATGATTTTTTAAAGGCAAGGAGCAAAAAACGAAAATACAAAAACGGAAAAACCTCCGGTCCTTAAGGGGTTAAAGGTCCTTAAGGCATAACACACATTATATATATGATTATGGGGGAGACACTGCAGGAGAGCCCCTAGGACAAAGATGGTCTCAACCTGACAGGGCCTAGGTACTGTACGGGACTATATCCCGTACTGGGACATCACAGGAGAACGCGGTCCGGCAGGAACTTCAGGAGAACACCGTCCGGTGGGAACTTCAGGAGAACACCGTCCGGTGGGAACTTCAGGAGAACACCGTCCGGTGGGAACTTCAGGAGAACACCGTCCGGTGGGAACTTCAGGAGAACACCGTCCGGTGGGAACTTCAGGAGAACACCGTCCGGTGGGAACTTCAGGAGAACACCGTCCGGTGGGAACTTCAGGAGAACACCGTCCGGTGGGAACTTCAGGAGAACACGGTCCGGTGGGAACTTCAGGAGAACACGGTCCGGTGGGAACTTCAGGAGAACACCGTCCGGTGGGAACTTCAGGAGAACGCGGTCCGGTGGGAACTTCAGGAGAACATGGTTCGGTGGGAACTTGGGCTCAAATGCTGAGAACGTTGTAATTCTCCGATCCTCTTCGCTGATCTTCCAGGTAACAAACTTTAGGTCCACCTCCTGCAGCGGCTTAAAGGGAGGAGATGACAACCACTTGAGCACATTCGTAAGATCCTAAGCAGGGATTGGTCGTAAGACAGTGGGCTTCAGTCTTGAGGCTCCTTTTAGGAATCTCCCAAAAAGGGGGTCTTGGGAAATTGACATGTTCAAATAGGCAGAAATGGCTGTTTAGCATATTACGCTCTGTGAGTTTGAAAAAGGGGCGGGGTCTCTGCGCACTACCTGCAGCAGATTTTCGGCAGCGAAATCTCTGCTGTTCAAATTCGCCACAGACCCTATTGACTTCAATGGGGTCTACAGTGGATTTTCTGCAACAGAGATTCCGCTGATGAAAATTTGCTGCGGGTAGTGTGCAGAGACCCCGCCCCTTTTTTAAACTCCCAGCTGGAAATACGCTGTGAATTTGGAAAAAAAAAATGCCCATGTGAATATACCCTTGAAGTTAAGGGTGCTAAGCGTTTGGCCAGGCCATCCTTGTAAAATCTTCACCAAAGGCGGGTCCTGAATGGAAACTTGATTTTGTGTGCACCAACTAGAGAAGATCTTCCAATTCCTGGCGTATGATCTCATGGTAGAATCCGCCCTTGAGTGCGACAAAGTCCTGAAGACCGCCTGAGAGCCCTTCTAATCTTAGACGGGACTGATGAAACTCCAGGCTGTCCGATCTGAGTGTTCCCCGACACTAGTGCTCGCTCTGGGGGAAGCATCTGGAGGAGTTTGTTGAACCGGGATCTCTTCGGCCAGAATGGAATAATGATCACTGGTCCTGAATGATTTTCATCAAGTCCCTCGGAATCAATGAAATTGGAGGGAAGATGTCAGCCTGAACCTCCAGGGGACTGACAGAGCGTCTATAGCCACGGATTGTCTTACCGATACAGGGAGCAGAATCTCTCCACCTTGGTATTGAACTTGGTTGCCATCAGATCTGCTCTTCCTTGAATAAAGCGCAACAGGGCTCAAGGATAAAAGTCTCTTCTGAGGAGACCAAGTTCCTTGGACTGTTTTGCTCCCCAGCCCACAAGGAACAGGTCTGTAGTAAGTATGATCCAAGAGGGTTGGATTACGGACTTGCAGTCCTAAAGATGGCGCCACCATCTGAGTGAGGACCAAGTTTGACAAGACAGGGAGCACAGGATGTTCAGTCCTAGGGGGCTGTGATCCCACTTGGCTAACATCTCAAACTGAAGGGGACGTAAATGCCATAAGGCCCAAGGAACTGTGCCGTGGTTGCCGACATTAGTCCCAGCATTCTCATTAACATACGAACAGGGACCTTCTGGAGCGGCACTAGAGAGTGAACTGTGAACCCGGATCTTCCCTTCGGGAGATAGATGAAGAGTCATCTGGACGTAATCCACAATGAAGCCTAAAAACTTTACAGAGGTTTATCAGCTGATGGAGGAAGGACATCGCCATCTAAAGATGTTGGGACAAGACCCCCTGGGACGGAGCTCTGAAAAGCCAATCGTCCAGGAAGGGAACTATGCTCAGACCCTGGAGCCTTAGGGCCGCAGCCACTGCCACCGCCACCAAGTGTGAGGGGCGAATAGATCCCGAAGGGAAGGACTGTGAACTGGTAATGTTTGGGAACGCCCTGGACCTGAATGGCGATCCTTACCAACTTTCTGGGCCTCGGTTGTATCGGAATGGGGAGGTGTATCGGTATGGGGAGATGTATCAGGATGGAGAAAACAAATTATTGTTAGAAATTAACCATTAACTTATGTTCTACGAGCAACACAGATGGGGATTTAACAAGAAGGCCCCATGGGAGGCGCTCCTGCTGAGCAGAGGACAGTATTGTCCACCCAAAAGTGGAAGACTCTGGAGTCTATAGGGGGAAATGAAGGTGAGTGCGAGCTCCACGAGATGGATCAGCTCCAAGGCAAAATGCTCCTCTCCGCACAGGATGCTGCGACAGTCCCTGTAGAATGAGGTCAAACCAACTCGGTGCCTCCGACCCTGGGACAGTAGAGATTCCCGGATGGTTTCTTTAATCCAACAGATGATCCTTAATCCTTTCCTGGCTCCAGAAAAAAAGATGAGGAGGTTTCATCCTAAAATCTTTACATCTATCTAGGTAGGTGCAGAGACCCCCTGGGACCGGGATGTGGAGATCCTCCTTGAGGTCTAAGGTAGCTACGAAATCCTCTGAAGAAGAAGATTGGTCGCCGACTGTATCCTGTCCACACAGAAGTGCTTTATGAACCTATAATCATCCTCCAGTCTCCGGTTACTCTCGGTAGATACCTGCTCCTCGCTCTGGGGGGGAACCTCTTCTGAAGCCCCCGTCTGAACATATTCCAAGATGTAGGTCTCCACAATGGCTTGTATGGAGGTCGGGCGCTCTTTGGTCCTGACAAACTAGTCTAGATGAATCGAATTGTGATGTAAGTAAAGGAATCCCGGCACTCCAAACGTTCATCCAAAGGTTTTCATTTGCGTTTTCACACTGCATTAACAAGCAAGCAGTACACGTTACGGCTACTTTATCAACTGCGTTCCTTTACATACATCTGGATTGACCCGATCCACGTGCACCCGAGCTACAGTGCCGACCGCTCACTCATTCACTAGATGGATCGAATACCCGTCTGTAATGATGTTCAGGACCCAGGGGTCCTACAGAAAACACAGTGACCTTACAGTGGTCTCCCTCTTTGTAGGGACTTCTGGGGGCAGGTTTAATTATGTTTATTTACTTCTTGCTATTTATGTCATTAACATTCCATCGGTCCTACCAGTGTGGGGGTGGGTAGAATACTCCATCTGTGCTACTGGCAGGACAAATGGGAACACATGGCTGACAGAACACCAGCGAGTCATGAGGGCGAATCATGTCAGTCATGTGATGGGGGGGTGGTGTCATGTCAGTCATGTGATGGGGGGCGGTGTCATATCAGTTATGTGATGGGGCAGTGTCATGTCAGTCATGTGATGGGGGCAGTGTCATGTCAGTCATGTGATGGGGGCGGTGTCATGTCAGTCATGTGATGGGGGGGTGGTGTCATGCCAGTCATGTGATGGGGGGGTGGTGTCATGTCTGTCATGTGATGGGGGGGTGGTGTCATGTCAGTCATGTGATGGGGGCGGTGTCATGTCAGTCATGTGATTGGGGGGTGGTGTCATGTCAGTCATGTGATGGGGGCAGTGTCATGTCAGTCATGTGATGGGGGCGGTGTCATGTCAGTCATGTGATGGGGGCGGTGTCATGTCAGTCATGTGATGGGGGGGTGGTGTCATGCCAGTCATGTGATGGGGGGGTGGTGTCATGTCTGTCATGTGATGGGGGCGGTGTCATGTCAGTCATGTGATGGGGGCAGTGTCATGTCAGTCATGTGATGGGGGCGGTGTCATGTCAGTCATGTGATGGGGGCGGTGTCATGTCAGTCATGTGATGGGGGCAGTGTCATCTCAGTCATGTGATGGGGGGGCGGTGTCATATCAGTTATGTGATGGGGGCAGTGTCATGTCAGTCATGTGATGGGGCAGTGTCATGTCAGTCATGTGATGGGGGGCGGTGTCATATCAGTTATGTGATGGGGCGAGTCGTGATGGGGGCGGTGTCATGTCAGTCATGTGATGGGGCGGTGTCATGTCTGTCATGTGATGGGGGCGGTGTCATATCAGTTATGTGATGGGGGCGGTGTCATGTCAGTCATGTGATGGGGCAGTGTCATGTCAGTCATGTGATGGGGCAGTGTCATGTCAGTCATGTGATGGGGGCGGTGTCATATCAGTCATGTGATGGGGGCGGTGTCATATCAGTCATGTGATGGGGGCGGTGTCATGTCTGTCATGTGATGGGGGCAGTGTCATGTCTGTCATGTGATGGGGGCAGTGTCATGTCTGTCATGTGATGGGGCGGTGTCATGTCAGTCATGTGATGGGGGCGGTGTCATGTCAGTCATGTGATGGGGGCGGTGTCATGTCAGTCATGTGATGGGGGCGGTGTCATGTCAGTCATGTGATGGGGGCGGTGTCATGTCAGTCATGTGATGGGGGCGGTGTCATGTCTGTCATGTGATGGGGGCGGTGTCATGTCAGTCATGTGATGGGGGCGGTGTCATGTCAGTCATGTGATGGGGGCAGTGTCATGTCTGTCATGTGATGGGGGCGGTGTCATGTCAGTCATGTGATGGGGGCGGTGTCATGTCAGTCATGTGATGGGGGCGGTGTCATGTCAGTCATGTGATGGGGGCGGTGTCATGTCTGTCATGTGATGGGGGCGGTGTCATGTCAGTCATGTGATGGGGGCGGTGTCATGTCAGTCATGTGATGGGGGCAGTGTCATGTCTGTCATGTGATGGGGGCGGTGTCATGTCAGTCATGTGATGGGGGCGGTGTCATGTCAGTCATGTGATGGGGGCGGTGTCATGTCAGTCATGTGATGGGGGCGGTGTCATGTCAGTCATGTGATGGGGGCGGTGTCATGTCAGTCATGTGATGGGGGCGGTGTCATGTCAGTCATGTGATGGGGGCGGTGTCATGTCTGTCATGTGATGGGGGCGGTGTCATGTCTGTCATGTGATGGGGGCGGTGTCATGTCAGTCATGTGATGGGGGCAGTGTCATGTCTGTCATGTGATGGGGGCAGTGTCATGTCTGTCATGTGATGGGGGCAGTGTCATGTCTGTGTCATGTGATGGGGCGAGTCGTGATGGGGGCGGTGTCATGTCAGTCATGTGATGGGGGCGGTGTCATGTCAGTCATGTGATGGGGGCGGTGTCATGTCAGTCATGTGATGGGGGCGGTGTCATGTCAGTCATGTGATGGGGGCTGTGTCATGTCAGTCATGTGATGGGGGCAGTGTCATGTCAGTCATGTGATGGGGCGGTGTCATGTCAGTCATGTGATGGGGCGGTGTTATATTTCATGTATTATAATCTTATAATGGTTTTCCCGTTTTCTCTAGGACATCGGAATTACTTCAAGGACATTGAGATGATGTTGGGGTTCCCCCCTCCCCTCTTCTTCCAGATCTGTTGGCGTTTCTTCTCTCCAGCCATCATATTTGTAAGTCCACAGTACGGCGGGGGGGGACTATACCCCCACCATCTCTTGGAGTCTGTGCACTTCTGGGGGAGATGAGAGGCGGCCGCTGTTAACCCTTCTGTCTCCTCTTGCAGTTCATCCTGATCTTCTCCGTCATCCAGTATCGGCCGATCTCGTACAATGATTATGTGTACCCGGGCTGGGCCATCTCTCTGGGCTTCCTGATGGCGCTCTCCTCAGTCATCTGCATCCCCTTATATGCTGCATTCAAGATTTGGCGCTCAGAGGGTGACACTTTCCTGCAGGTACGTTCTGGGTCACGGCGGGCGGCGGCTGCTTCTCTTATTCTGCTTCTGACTCCTCTTCTCTTTCAGCGGTTGAAGAACGCGGTGAAACCCAACAAGGACTGGGGCCCCGCACTCTCCGAGCACCGGACCGGCCGTTATGCGCAGATGGACGACAGCCCCGAGGCCCAACCCCTGAACCCCGAGAAGCACAAGAAGGAAGAGATGGGCCTGACAATACAGGGTAGCAACGGGCAGGCCCACAACCAAGACTCTAAGGTGTAACCAGCCGGGCGGAGGGGGAAGAGGCGCTGGTGTGTGGATGACCCCTTTACCCTCGCCCCCTGCTCCTTCGTGTTTTCATCCAGACCAGTCGTTCCCTCCGTTGCCATTTCCAGCCGGTCACCTAAGAACTCCCGGACTCTTGGGGAGATAAGAACCCTTCAGCTGCTGAGCAGAGGAGTCGGGCTTGTTCCTGCTCCCCTACACTCGGGACCACCCAGAGGACACTGCTGATGAGTGGGATCATTGTCTCCATAGATGGGAGGTTGCGCGTGCGCGGGGGAGGAGTAGTTCTTCTAACGCGTCTAACCATAGTTTACAGAAAAGATTATTTTTAGAGTTTATATATAAACCTCAGATTTCTAATGTTGGGTGGTCAGGGGCCATGATCCCACCCTCTCTCCTCCTTGGCCAGTCACGGGTCTGGGCGACATCGCCACAACTCGTATGAACATTTATACTGCGCCAAGGAAGGGAAACAAGAAATGCAAGCGTCACATTATTTCCTGTTACTTGAGGACGGCGGGAGGTGCAGCGGACACCGTGGGAAATCAGAGGAGGGGTCCGCCCGCCCCCGCTGCGTCCATCTGACTGATATAAGGGGGGTTTCTACCTATCTCTACAGCTGTGACTGCCGGGGGGGTAACATTCCTCACCCGTATCACAGCGCCTCCTGTGGATCAAGGCTGCTCCGTGTCAGTATTCGGTAGATATCAGAGTCGTCTCCTCGCGTACTGTGCGCATTAAGGTTTTTGGTAACAGGATGGATTTTGTGGTATTAACTCTTTAGGATTTTCACAAATCTAAGTCCTGTTCCCGCTGTCGTTTCATCCACTGTAGTCTCACGTGTCCTGCTCCGCACACCCGGCACCATATGGGCTTTACACGAGAACCGTTCAGCATCTGCAGTATAACCTGGATTCTGGACGTATTCGCAGGCTGTAAAGAGTCACACATACCTCCTTACAGCAGTGCAGTAAAGAGTGACACGTACCACCTCACAGCAGTGCAGTAAAGAGTGACATGGACCTCCTCACAGCAGTGCAGTAAAGAGTGACACGTACCTCCTTACAGCAGTGCAGTAAAGAGTGACCTTGTACCTCCTCACAGCAGTGCAGTAAAGAGTGACATGGACCTCCTCACAGCAGTGCAGTAAAGAGTGACACGGACCACCTCACAGCAGTGGAGTAAAGAGTGACACGTACCACCTCACAGCAGTGCAGTAAAGAGTGGCATGTACATTCTCACAGCAGTGCAGTAAAGAGTGACATGTACCACCTCACAGCAGTGCAGTAAAGAGTGACCTTGTACCTCCTTACAGCAGTGCAGTAAAGAGTGACATGTACCTCTTCACAGCAGTGCAGTAAAGAGTGACCTTGTACCTCCTTACAGCAGTGCAGTAAAGAGTGACACGTACCACCTCACAACAGTGCAGTAAAGAGTGACACGTACCTCCTCACAGCAGTGCAGTAAAGAATGACACGTACCACCTCACAGCAGTGCAGTAAAGAGTGACACGTACCTCCTCACAGCAGTGCAGTAAAGAGTGACCTTGTACCTCCTTACAGCAGTGCAGTACAGAGTGACGTACCTCCTCACAGCAGTGCAGTAAAGAGTGACACGTACCTCCTCACAGCAGTGCAGTAAAGTGACCTTGTACCTCCTCACAGTAGTGCAGTAAAGAGTGACCTTGTACCTCCTCACAGCAGTGCAGTAAAGAGTGACATGTACCTCCTTACAGCAGTGCAGTAAAGAGTGACCTTGTACCTCCTCACAGCAGTGCAGTAAAGAGTGACACGTACCACCTCACAGCAGTGCAGTAAAGAGTGACACGTACCACCTCACAGCAGTGCAGTAAAGAGTGACCTTGTACCTCCTTACAGCAGTGCAGTAAAGAGTGACCTTGTACCTCCTTACAGCAGTGCAGTAAAGAGTGACCTTGTACCACCTCACAGCAGTGCAGTAAAGAGTGACACGTACAACCTCACAGCAGTGCAGTAAAGAGTGACCTTGTACCTCCTTACAGCAGTGCAGTACAGAGTGACGTACCTCCTCACAGCAGTGCAGTAAAGAGTGACACGTACCTCCTCACAGCAGTGCAGTAAAGTGACCTTGTACCTCCTCACAGCAGTGCAGTAAAGAGTGACCTTGTACCTCCTCACAGCAGTGCAGTAAAGAGTGACACGTACCACCTCACAGCAGTGCAGTAAAGAGTGACACGTACCACCTCACAGCAGTGCGGTAAAGAGTGACACGTACCACCTCACAGCAGTGCGGTAAAGAGTGACACGTACCACCTCACAGCAGTGCAGTAAAGAGTGACCTTGTACCTCCTTACAGCAGTGCAGTAAAGAGTGACCTTGTACCTCCTTACAGCAGTGCAGTAAAGAGTGACCTTGTACCACCTCACAGCAGTGCAGTAAAGAGTGACACGTACAACCTCACAGCAGTGCAGTAAAGAGTGACACGTACCACCTCACAGCAGTGCAGTAAAGAGTGACCTTGTACCTCCTTACAGCAGTGCAGTAAAGAGTGACATGTACCTCCTCACAGCAGTGGAGTAAAGAGTGACACGTACCTCCTCACAGCAGTGCAGTAAAGAGTGACACGTACCACCTCACAGCAGTGCAGTAAAGAGTGACATGTACCTCCTCACAGCAGTGGAGTAAAGAGTGACCTTGTACCTCCTCACAGCAGTACAGTAAAGAGTGACACGTACCACCTCACAGCAGTGCAGTAAAGAGTGACATGTACCTCCTCACAGCAGTGCAGTAAAGAGTGACACGTACCTCCTTACAGCAGTGCAGTAAAGAGTGACCTTGTACCTCCTCACAGCAGTGCAGTAAAGAGTGACCTTGTACCTCCTCACAGCAGTGCAGTAAAGAGTGACCTTGTACCTCCTCACAGCAGTGCAGTAAAGAGTGACACGTACCACCTCACAGCAGTGCAGTAAAGAGTGACCTTGTACCTCCTTACAGCAGTGCAGTAAAGAGTGACACGTACCACCTCACAGCAGTGCAGTAAAGAGTGACACGTACCACCTCACAGCAGTGTAGTAAAGAGTGACATGTACCTCCTCACAGCAGTGCAGTAAAGAGTGACACATACCTCCTTACAGCAGTGCAGTAAAGAGTGACCTTGTACCTCCTCACAGCAGTGCAGTAAAGAGTGACCTTGTACCTCCTCACAGCAGTGCAGTAAAGAGTGACACGTACCACCTCACAGCAGTGCAGTAAAGAGTGACCTTGTACCTCCTCACAGCAGTGCAGTAAAGAGTGACACGTACCACCTCACAGCAGTGCAGTAAAGAGTGACACGTACCACCTCACAGCAGTGCAGTAAAGAGTGACACGTACCACCTCACAGCAGTGCAGTAAAGAGTGACACGTACCTCCTCACAGCAGTGCAGTAAAGAGTGACACGTACCACCTCACAGCAGTGCAGTAAAGAGTGACCTTGTACCTCCTTACAGCAGTGCAGTAAAGAGTGACACGTACCACCTCACAGCAGTGCAGTAAAGAGTGACACGTACCACCTCACAGCACTGCAGTAAAGCGTGACATACATAGCAGTGCTATTCTTACTATACAGGAAGCCGGATGTATGGACTGATGGGGGAGGGGTGACAGTCGGATGCAGAGTTCCGCCGCTGGAGTCGCATTTTACGTAATTTACGTCTTTGGAACAATAATTTTTTTCCATTGACCTTCCTGAGACTAGAGGCGAACCATCCGGATTCATTGGCACACGGGACGGTTGACATTTCACGGTTTCCACTCATCCGGCCAGGACACGTCACATGACACTGCGCCTCCACCATAAGCCAATCACAGAACGTTACAGAGATTCCAGCCTGCGGCGCGTAATAGGGATCACAGGACAGAGAGCGCTGTTACCATGGAGCCAGAGATGCATTGTATCTACACCATGACCCCGTCACTGACCCTAAATATGTCACTAGTTATCTGTGACATCACCAGCAAGACTCACTGTGGGCGGGGCCAGTGATGTCATAAGCACAAACGAGAAATCACTGCCGCAAACTGTCCTATTATAAAGGAGAACTCCCAATCTCCACACAAGTATTACACCAGCAGCACAAGCACTTAGACACTAGGAGCAGGCCCGGGGCCCCTCATCTGGGAGCCACTGAGTCCTTGCGTTAGATATACCTCATAGTCATACATAAGCACAGTTACATGACATAGAATATTTGGGATTCTGTGTCCTCTGTACTGTATATTATAAATATATTACAGGTCACTGATATAAAGGGGCGCGGAGAACGACCCCGGAGTGACCAAGAAGAATCTACATTCCCGTATCGTACACTGAACGCACTGGATAGATATTGTATTAGAAGAGAGTGACTGGAATACGGGGCCCTAACTGTGATATACACTGTCCTACATTACCTGCTGCCAAAATCATCTATGGGGCCCCTGTTCCCACTGAAGTTTAACTATTTTATGTAAAGTATACAAGTTCTGAATCTTTCTGAAATACTTTGTGCATCAGTTCCTTGACATCTTCAAAGGCTATGGACCCTTGTGGTGATTGATTTTTGTTTATTTTTATTCCAAGTGAAAAGTTCTATAACTTTCTAAAGAGTGTGCATTAAGAAATGACTTATCCCTTAGCTGCTGTAGAGTCTGTGCAACTCCTGTTCACTACTGGCTGTCCTGGTACTATAGAGCCTACAACTCCTGTACACTGCCGGCTGTTGTGGTTCTGTAGGGTCTGTACAACTCCTGTACACTGCCGGCTGTTGTGGTTCTGTAGGGTCTGTACAACTCCTGTACACTGCCGGCTGTCGAGGTTCTGTAGGGTCTGTACAACTCCTGTACACTGCCGGCTGTTGTGGTTCTGTAGGGTCTGTACAACTCCTGTACATTGCTGGCTGTTGTGGTTCTGTAGGGTTTGTACAACTCCTGTAGTGAAGAAAACTGTGTCTTGAAGGGTTCTGTGTCCCGAACAGCTGATGAAAGTGCTGAGTCACTGTGCTGAGTGCACACCGGCTGTTGTGGTTCTGTAGGGTTTGTACAATTCCTGTACACTGCCGGCTGTCATGGTTCTGTAGGGTTTGTACAACTCCTGTACATTGCCGGCTGTCGTGGTTCTGTAGGGTTTGTACAACTCCTGTACATTGCTGGCTGTCGTGGTTCTGTAGGGTCTGTACAACTCCTGTACACTGCTGGCTGTCGTGGTTCTGTAGGGTCTGTACAACTCCTGTACACTGCCGGCTGTCGTGGTTCTGTAGGGTCTGTACAACTCCTGTACACTGCTGGCTGTCGTGGTTCTGTAGGGTCTGTACAACTCCTGTACACTGCCGGCTGTCATGGTTCTGTAGGGTCTGTACAACTCCTGTACATTGCCGGCTGTCGTGGTTCTGTAGGGTTTGTACAACTCCTGTACATTGCTGGCTGTCGTGGTTCTGTAGGGTCTGTACAACTCCTGTACACTGCTGGCTGTCGTGGTTCTGTAGGGTCTGTACAACTCCTGTACACTGCCGGCTGTCGTGGTTCTGTAGGGTCTGTACAACTCCTGTACACTGCTGGCTGTCGTGGTTCTGTAGGGTCTGTACAACTCCTGTACACTGCTGGCTGTCGTGGTTCTGTAGGGTCTGTACAACTCCTGTACACTGCCGGCTGTCGTGGTTCAGTACAACTCATGTACACTGCCGGCTGTCATGGTTCTGTAAGGTCTGTACAACTCCTGTACATTGCCGGCTGTCGTGGTTCTGTAGGGTCTGTACAACTCCTGTACACTGCTGGCTGTCGTGGTTCTGTAGGGTCTGTACAACTCCTGTACACTGCCGGCTGTCGTGGTTATGTAGGGTCTATACAACTCCTGTACACTGCCGGCTATCGTGGTTATGTAGGGTCTATACAACTCCTGTACACTGCTGGCTGTCATGGTTCTGTAAGGTCTGTACAACTCCTGTACACTGCCGGCTGTCGTGGTTCTGTAGGGTCTGTACAACTCCTGTACACTGCTGGCTGTCGTGGTTCTGTAGGGTCTGTACAACTCCTGTACACTGCTGGCTGTCGTGGTTATGTAGGGTCTATACAACTCCTGTACACTGCCGGCTATTGTGGTTATGTAGGGTCTATACAACTCCTGTACACTGCTGGCTGTCGTGGTTCTGTAAGGTCTGTACAACTCCTGTACACTGCCGGCTGTCGTGGTTATGTAGGGTCTATACAACTCCTGTACACTGCTGGCTGTCGTGGTTCTGTAAGGTCTGTACAACTCCTGTACACTGCTGGCTGTCGTGGTTCTGTAAGGTCTGTACAACTCCTGTACACTGCTGGCTGTCGTGGTTATGTAGGGTCTATACAACTCCTGTACACTGCCGGCTGTCGTGGTTATGTAGGGTCTATACAACTCCTGTACACTGCTGGCTGTCATGGTTCTGTAGAGCAGTGCTTCTTAAAATACACAGAGAGACATTTCCTAGTTGTTTTTTAGGCTCAGCTGAGGCCGTTTTCACAGAATTAGCTATAAGCTGCACAGTCCTTTGACTGACTGCAAAAATCTTTGGTTAAGTAACATTATAAACTTGTTTTTTTACTTTAGAAGACAATTGACAGATAGACTAAGTCAGTTTTTTAATTTCTGATTTCTACTACAAATGGAGGGGCCCAGGAATCCGCTTGATCTGTCCACTGAGGCCCAGGCATTACTTTTGGGTAGCAAAATATTAAAAAGCCCTGCTGTAGAGTCTGTGCAATTGCTGTATATAGCTGGCTGTCCTGTAGTCTGTGTAACTCCTTCGCCTAGTTTGACTTCCTGCTGCTGTAGAGGTTGTGTAGCTCCTGTACATAGCGATCTATCCTGCTGCTGTAGAGGTTGTGTAGCTCCTGTACATAGCGATCTATCCTGCTGCTGTAGAGGTTGTGTAGCTCCTGTACATAGCGATCTATCCTGCTGCTGTAGAGGTTGTGTAGCTCCTGTACATAGTGATCTATCCTGCTGCTGTAGAGGTTGTGTAGCTCCTGTACATAGCGATCTATCCTGCTGCTGTAGAGGTTGTGTAGCTCCTGTACATAGCGATCTATCCTGCTGCTGTAGAGGTTGTGTAGCTCCTGTACATAGCGATCTATCCTGCTGCTGTAGAGGTTGTGTAGCTCCTGTACATAGCGATCTATCCTGCTGCTGTAGAGGTTGTGTAGCTCCTGTACATAGCGATCTATCCTGCTGCTGTAGAGGTTGTGTAGCTCCTGTACATAGCGATCTATCCTGCTGCTGTAGAGGTTGTGTAGCTCCTGTACATAGTGATCTATCCTGCTGCTGTTGAGGTTGTGTAGCTCCTGTACATAGCGATCTATCCTGCTGCTGTAGAGGTTGTGTAACTCCTGTACATAGTGATCTATCCTGCTGCTGTAGAGGTTGTGTAGCTCCTGTACATAGCGATCTATCCTGCTGCTGTAGAGGTTGTGTAGCTCCTGTACATAGAGATCTATCCTGCTGCTGTTGAGGTTGTGTAGCTCCTGTACATAGCGATCTATCCTGCTGCTGTAGAGGTTGTGTAGCTCCTGTACATAGCGATCTATCCTGCTGCTGTAGAGGTTGTGTAGCTCCTGTACATAGCGATCTATCCTGCTGCTGTAGAGGTTGTGTAACTCCTGTACATAGCGATCTATCCTGCTGCTGTAGAGGTTGTGTAGCTCCTGTACATAGCGATCTATCCTGCTGCTGTAGAGGTTGTGTAGCTCCTGTACATAGCGATCTATCCTGCTGCTGTAGAGGTTGTGTAGCTCCTGTACATAGCGATCTATCCTGCTGCTGTAGAGGTTGTGTAGCTCCTGTACATAGCGATCTATCCTGCTGCTGTAGAGGTTGTGTAGCTCCTGTACATAGCGATCTATCCTGCTGCTGTTGAGGTTGTGTAGCTCCTGTACATAGCGATCTATCCTGCTGCTGTAGAGGTTGTGTAGCTCCTGTACATAGCGATCTATCCTGCTGCTGTAGAGGTTGTGTAGCTCCTGTACATAGCGATCTATCCTGCTGCTGTTGAGGTTGTGTAGCTCCTGTACATAGCGATCTATCCTGCTGCTGTAGAGGTTGTGTAGCTCCTGTACATAGCGATCTATCCTGCTGCTGTAGAGGTTGTGTAGCTCCTGTACATAGCGATCTATCCTGCTGCTGTAGAGGTTGTGTAGCTCCTGTACATAGCGATCTATCCTGCTGCTGTAGAGGTTGTGTAGCTCCTGTACATAGCGATCTATCCTGCTGCTGTAGAGGTTGTGTAGCTCCTGTACATAGCGATCTATCCTGCTGCTGTAGAGGTTGTGTAGCTCCTGTACATAGCGATCTATCCTGCTGCTGTAGAGGTTGTGTAGCTCCTGTACATAGCGATCTATCCTGCTGCTGTAGAGGTTGTGTAGCTCCTGTACATAGCGATCTATCCTGCTGCTGTTGAGGTTGTGTAGCTCCTGTACATAGCGATCTATCCTGCTGCTGTTGAGGTTGTGTAACTCCAGTACATAGCGATCTATCCTGCTGCTGTAGAGGTTGTGTAGCTCCTGTACATAGCGATCTATCCTGCTGCTGTAGAGGTTGTGTAGCTCCTGTACATAGTGATCTATCCTGCTGCTGTTTAGGTTGTGTAGCTCCTGTACATAGCGATCTATCCTGCTGCTGTAGAGGTTGTGTTAGGCCTTTACATAGCGATCTATCCTGCTGCTGTTGAGGTTGTGTAGCTCCTGTACATAACGATCTATCCTGCTGCTGTAGAGGTTGTGTTAGGCCTTTACATAGCGATCTATCCTGCTGCTGTAGCGGTTGTGTAGCTCCTGTACATAGTGATCTATCCTGCTGCTGTAGAGGTTGTGTAGCTCCTGTACATAACGATCTATCCTGCTGCTGTAGAGGTTGTGTAGCTCCTGTACATAGCGATCTATTCTGCTGCTGTTGAGGTTGTGTAGCTCCTGTACATAGCGATCTATCCTGCTGCTGTAGAGGTTGTGTAGCTCCTGTACATAGCGATCTATCCTGCTGCTGTAGAGGTTGTGTAGCTACTGTACATAGCGATCTATCCTGCTGCTGTAGAGGTTGTGTTAGGCCTTTACATAGCTGGCTCTCCTGCTGCTGTAGCGGTTGTGTAGCTCCTGTACATAGTGATCTATCCTGCTGCTGTAGAGGTTGTGTAGCTCCTGTACATAGCGATCTATCCTGCTGCTGTAGAGGTTGTGTAGCTCCTGTACATAGCGATCTATCCTGCTGCTGTAGAGGTTGTGTAGCTCCTGTTCATAGTGATCTATCCTGCTGCTGTAGAGGTTGTGTAGCTCCTGTACATAGTGATCTATCCTGCTGCTGTTGAGGTTGTGTAACTCCAGTACATAGCGATCTATCCTGCTGCTGTAGAGGTTGTGTAGCTCCTGTTCATAGTGATCTATCCTGCTGCTGTAGAGGTTGTGTAGCTCCTGTACATAGTGATCTATCCTGCTGCTGTTGAGGTTGTGTTAGGCCTTTACATAGCTGGCTCTCCTGCTGCTGTAGCATGTGTAAATCTTGTACATAGCTGCCAATCTTGCTTCAGTAGATTCTGTGTCACACCTTAACCTAGCTGACTGCGCAAATCACGTGGAGTGGGTCTTAGTTCTTCATTTAGCTATGCTGCTGTAAAGTCTGTACATCTCCTAAATATTGTTGGCTAACCTGCTGCTGTAGAGTCTGTGCTACTCCTATACAGAGCTGACTATTCTGATGCTTTAAAATCTGAGTAACTCCTTCACCTTGTTGGCTGTCCTATTACTGTTGCCGTAGAGTCTGTTACTCCTTCACCTAGCAGACTGTGCTGCTGCTTTTGACACAGATCTGACAGCTTGCTAGTCCTGGTTGTGTACAATAATAGTAGGTATTGGAAGAAAATGTGGACAAATTTTGGCGCTGGAACTCTGGATATTAAGAAAATCAGGAACACATCCGCATTCCTTTCAGAGGCTTTATTGTGAATACATAAGCTACACGTTTCTGGTCCGAACCGGACCCTTGGTTGTGTACAAGGCAGTTGTGAGAGTGTGAAGTGTCCAAGTCTTCAGGGAGGGCAGATCACATGGGGTAGATGAGGAGAGCTCAGGCTGTATGAGTGTACAGCAGGAGGAGAGAACGCACAGACTCTTTATCATCAATGAAGCCAAAACTTAGTGCAACTTTTTTACCTCATTGTAACCACTAACCTGTAAAAATCCCATTTCCGTGTCCAAAGCCTTTAAGATCTCTGCTTGCTGTCTGTGAATAGGAACTCGTGCTGACCTTGTTCTGCTCACACTGGAAAGGTCTGACACATCAGCACAAGTCTTTCTGCTGGCGTTACAATGTATCAGTGCAGGGAAAACTGACAGGGGACTGTATACAATTGTAACAAACCCTCAGCTGTGAGCAGGATTAGATCAAACAAGGTTTTCAATGGGAACAAACATTTCCCATTATCTTAAGAACTTAAAAATAGTGAAAAACTGAAACACAAAGTAGCAGAACTTCTGCCGTACGGTGACTGCGCCGGCCCTTAAAATAGATGACTACAATACAAAGAGCCACCTCCTCCTTTTAGGGGAGGGGCTGGCGCTATGGGCGTGGCTGTCACCTGCCAATCATTGCACTAGATACATTTGAATCTGTTTTAGTTGTTTTCTCTGGTAGTGGAGCTGGAATAGTCCGGTGATATTAGCGCTCAGCTCTGCTGCATGTAGCGGCGCAGTGTCAGGTTATGTGGTGGCGGTGACGCTGCGTCCTGCGTCTTCATTCCTTTTACGCTTTTCCCCTCTGAGCTGTAAATTATTCCTGGTGAGCGCCCCCTGCTGCCCCATAGCTGATAATATATGTGAATGTTTGTCTGTAGGGGGAGCGCCTGATGGGAGTTGTACTCCATGACACTCATCTCTGCTGCTCCTCACCCACAAGTATTATTCTCAGCGCCTTCCCTAGGCCGTCGCGCCGCGTGTTTGGTGGTGACGTATCCGCCCGTTTATTCTTCATCTCAGATTTTGTTACATTTTATTTTCTCACGTCCTGGGGCCGAACCTGGAACAAAAATAATCTGCGTCCTGGGGCGACGTCCCCCCAAACCCTGCGCTGTAGGGAAGAACGCGACGCCCCAACAGGTTCCATCGTCACCCGGCGTCGCCATACAAGGCGCAGACTGTGTAGATGGCGGAAACAAAATCTCAATGTCCCTGTAGTTTATATGACTTATTATGATTAAAGAAACGTAGAAGCGTCACCTCCAGTTATTGGTCCTGACAGAAATAAAGTCCTTGTCTGACTCCACTGTGTGTCTGATGATTCAGGGGCCCGAGGGGGGGGGGGGGGGGAGTCTATTGTCCTCTGGTATCAGCCAATCCAGACCGCGGGGAGGCTGACTGCAGAACACAATCTATTGTCCTCAGGTATCAGCCAATCCAGACGGAGAGGAGGCTGACTGCAGAACACAATCTATTGTCCTCTGGTATCAGCCAATCCAGATCGCGGGGAGGCTGACTGCAGAACACAATCTATTGTCCTCTGGTATCAGCCAATCCAGACGGAGAGGAGGCTGACTGGAGAACACAATCTATTGTCCTCTGGTATAAGCCAATCCAGACCGAGGGGAGGCTGAATGTAGAACACTATCTATTGTCCTCTGGTATCAGCCAATCCAGACGGAGGGGAGGCTGACTGAAGAACACAATCTATTGTCCTCTGGTATCAGCCAATCCAGACGGAGGGGAGGCTGAATGTAGAACACTATCTATTGTCCTCTGGTATCAGCCAATCCAGACGGCGGGGAGGCTGACTGCAGAACACAATCTATTGTCCTCTGGTATCAGCCAATCCAGACGAAGAGGAGGCTGACTGCAGAACACTATCTATTGTCCTCTGGTGTCAGCCAATCCAGACAGAGGGGAGGCTGACTGAAGAACACAATCTATTGTCCTCTGGTATCAGCCAATCCAGACGGAGGGGAGGCTGACTGCAGAACACTATCTATTGTCCTCTGGTATCAGCCAATCCAGACGGCGGGGAGGCTGACTGCAGAACACAATCTATTGTCCTCTGGTATCAGCCAATCCAGACGAAGAGGAGGCTGACTGCAGAACACTATCTATTGTCCTCTGGTATCAGCCGATCCAGACAGAGGGGAGGCTGACTGGAGAACACTATCTATTGTCCTCTGGTATCAGCCAATCCAGAGGGCGGGGAGGCTCTCTGCAGAACACAATCTATTGTCCTCTGGTATCAGCCAATCCAGACGCGGGGAGGCTGACTGCAGAACATAATCTATTGTCCTCTGGTATTAGCCAATCCAGACGGCGGGGAGGCTGACTGCAGAACACTATCTATTGTCCTCTGGTATCAGCCAATCCAGACGGCGGGGAGGCTGACTGCAGAACATAATCTATTGTCTTCTGGTATTAGCCAATCCAGACGGCGGGGAGGCTCACTGCAGAACACTATCTATTGTCCTCTGGTATCAGCCAATCCAGACGGCGGGGAGGCTGACTGCAGAACACTATCTATTGTCCTCTGGTATCAGCCAATCCAGACGGCGGGGAGGCTGACTGCAGAACACTATCTATTGTCCTCTGGTATCAGCCAATCCAGACGGCGGGGAGGCTGACTGCAGAACATAATCTATTGTCCTCTGGTATTAGCCAATCCAGACGGCGGGGAGGCTGACTGCAGAACACTATCTATTGTCCTCTGGTATCAGCCAATCCAGACGGCGGGGAGGCTGACTGCAGAACACAATCTACTGTTCTCTGGTATCAGCCACATCATCACACGCTGCATTTGGCTCACACATTCTGCCCAGTGGTGTCTGTGTATTCCATGACCTCACAGCGCCCTCTAGTGGGCAGAGCCACAACTTCACCCTGATGAGGAGCTGTAGAGTCCCCTTTGGAGTCAGATGATTTCCTCATTTCTATATATTACACAGAAGACGAGATGTGAAAAGTTCAGCTCCACGTCTCATCTCTGGGTCGTGTTCACTCCTCATATTTCCTCAATATTCCAGTCCTCATTACAAACCAAACCAGAGAGAAACCGTAATGGAAAGATGTGGAGCTTCTCCTGTGTCAGAGCCGCCCGAGGACCGAATCCTGGGTGTGAACTCTGCCTTACTATGATAGAAATCAGCAGGAATATTCTATAATCCGCACCGCTCTGTAATGGTCAGGGGCATGCCTCTATGTAAAGCTTCATCACTATAACTCAAATGTTCTACAACTAATTCCTGATTATTTTTAGGATCTCTGCTTCCTGTCACTGACTGAGAACATTCTTATTCTGCCCTCAGCTGAGAAGTGATACAATTGTATCCAGTCTAGACAATGCTCTGTGAGCTAAACATCCTGGACCCCTGACTGATACATTGTACATAGCTAGTCCTGTCCTCAGCTGAGAAGTGATACAATTGTATCCAGTCTAGACAATGCTCTGTGAGCTAAACATCCTGGACCCCAGACTGATACATTGTACATAGCTAGTCCTGTCCTCAGCTGAGAAGTGATACAATTGTATCCAGTCTAGACAATGCTCTGTGAGCTAAACATCCTGGACTCCAGACTGATACATTGTACATAGCTAGTCCTGCTCTCAGCTGAGAAGTGATACAATTATATCCAGTCTAGACAATGCTCTGTGAGCTAAACATCCTGGACCCCAGACTGATACATTGTACATAGCTAGTCCTGTCCTAAGCTGAGAAGTGATACAATTATATCCAGTCTAGACAATGCTCTGTGAGCTAAACATCCTGGACTCCAGACTGATACATTGTACATAGCTCGTCCTGTCCTCAGCTGAGAAGTGATACAATTGTATATTTCACTTTGGCGCGGCGCTCCATATTGTACATGTACAATGATCTGCTCCCCTGGATACAGTGCAGTCACCATAGGTTAGTATCGGACCCACTGCGTCACAACCCCCGCTCACTCAGCAACAAGATATTCTGTAAAACAGGTAGTGGAAAAATCTATTTGGGATCTTTGATGGATACAGAGTCAACCAGCACCTCCCCCAGGTATAAACAAAGAAGAGCAAAGGATTAGATACACGTGTAGGCAGGAAAAAAGACCATCAGGGTTAAAGGTCAAAGGAAACAGCAAAGAGAAGAAGGTTGAAAAGAAAGTGATAAAGGGAAGAAGGGCAAAATGGAAAGTGATAAAGGGAAGAAGGGTAAAATGGAAAGTGATAAAAGGAGGAAGGGCAAAATGGAAAGTGATAAAAGGAGGAAGGGTAAAAGGAAAGTGATAAAGGGAAGAAGGGCAAACAGGAAAGTGATAAAAGGAGGAAGGGTAAAAGGAAAGTGATAAAGGGAAGAAGGGCAAAAAGGAAAGTGATAAAGAGAAGAAGGGCAAACGGGAAAGTGATAAAAGGAAGAAGGGTAAAAGGAAAGTGATAAAGGGAAGAAGGGCAAAAAGGAAAGTGATAAAGGGAAGAAGGGCAACAGGAAAATGATAGTAAAGGGAAGGAGGAAGAAAACTGTCAGCAGTGATGGTGGTTGCAAGGTGATTTGTCTCCATATTTTAAGACCCTGATAAAGAAGGACATATTCGTCTGCTCTCAGGGACCTGTAGTTTGGGGGGTGTATTACACAGGGATGTGACCCTGATCTAACAAGGAATTGGTAAGAAGGAGGCCCCAACGCTGCCAAAAGATTCCTCTTCTTGTCTTATTCCAGTCCCATCAACCAACATTTATAGATCTAAAAAGTCAAAGGTCGTAATATTGAAGTAGTGAGGTCATGGTGACCCCCAGCCTGGAGCCCCCCTCCTTTCCTTTAGACCTTTAACCCCTGACGGTTTGTTTCCTATAAATGTATATAAGTCTCTGCTTCTTGTTTACACCGGGTCAGTCGTGGTGAATAGTGACCCCTTGGATCCATCCGCGCCTCATGTGACCCATAAATCTTCATCACGTTCTAATTTCACCACGCGGCTCAAGCAGCTTTCCAAGGAGTCTGCCCGGTGACCCAAAACATTATAAGGTGAGGTGCGCCCCCAAACATGATGAGTTTACCAAACAGTCTGGTCCTTTCTGCCCCCAATACCCTCTCAGGGGGGCAGATTTGCCACCTTAGTCCTCACTCTGCGGAAGGATGGAGCTGGGCCAGGGCTGCCGGGTGGTCTCTGTACTTTGGGGGGTAATGGTACAAGCAGCGCAGATACAGGGGTCACCAATGGTCTAGGGGCAGTCGCCTCATCATTGGGGAGCGCTGTTCTATGAGATGGGACACCACGTTCTGGACCCTTCATCCAGTCACACACAGATGCCCGCTCTAGTCTCTGGGGGGCGCTCTGTCCTGGCTCCTCAGAACCCCTAAGTGAAGATGTAGCATCACAGGATAGGGCCCTGGGCCCTGTGAGGCCTTTTCCCACTCTCCTTCCCTCAGGACTCTTCATCTTTGGATCCGGGGGGCATGGAGTCATGTGGGGGGCACGCTGCGGTACATCCGGTAAATGTCTACGCTCAGCGTCTCCTCCTCGCCTTCCAAGATCCAGCGACCTGGAGAAGAAAGAAAACTAAAGAACAGAAAGGACCAGATCTACAGAGACGGCAGCGAGGTCCTCGCCTTTACCTGGGGGGGTTCGGTCTTCTGGACGCCATCTTGGATGTGGGTAGAGAGGCTGCTGGGTACTGGTGGAGCTTCAGGTCTCTCTCCAGGATTCTTCGTTCCTCCTTCAGCTCTAAAACAGATGAAACCTCAGAACCAGAGCACAAGGTCCCTCCAGCCGCACCCAGAGCTGCAAGCGCAATTCTGCTGCGAGTAGGGAGGAGCCACATATTATAATACTGCAGGTTTATGGGGTCACCTGTGAGTGAAGGCTCCGCCTGAAGCTCCTCCTCCATGTCCTGATGCTCCTCCTCCAGACGATCCTGTAAGGACAAAAGAGAAATCACATCCCAGGTCTCCAGATGGGCGTAAAGTGATCGGAGGACCCCTGAAAATTACCTGATCCCGGGACCCCCCCAAATATAAACTGATCTCGGGACCCGAATATAAACTGATCCTGGGACCCCCGAATATAAACTGATCCCGGGACCCCCAAATATAAACGGATTCTGGGACCCCCGAATATAAACTGATCCCGGGACCCCCGAATATAAACTGATTCTGGGACCCCCGAATATAAAATGATTCTGGGACCCCCGAATATAAACTGATTCCGGGACCCCTGAATATAAACTGATTCTGGGACCCCCGAATATAAAATGATTCTGGGACCCCCGAATATAAACTGATTCCGGGACCCCCGACTATAAACTGATCCCGGAAACCCGACTATAAACTGATCCCGGGACCCCCGAATATAAACCAATCCTGGGACCCCCGAATAAAACTGATCCCGGGACCCCTGATTATAAACTGATCCCGGGACCCCCAACTATAAACTGATCCCGGGACCCTCGAATATAAACTGATTCCGGGACCCCCGAATATAAACTGATCCCGGGACCCCTGATTATAAACTGATTCCGGGACCCCCGAATATAAACTGATTCCGGGACCCCTGAATATAAACTGATTCCGGGACCCCCGAATATAAACTGATTCCGGGACCCCCAAATATAAACTGATCTCGGGACCCGAATATAAACTGATCCTGGGACCCCCGAATATAAACTGATCCCGGGACCCCCGAATATAAACTTATTCTGGGACCCCCGAATATAAACTGATCCCGGGACCCCCGAATATAAACTGATTCTGGGACCCCCGAATATAAAATGATTCTGGGACCCCCGAATATAAACTGATTCCGGGACCCCTGAATATAAACTGATTCTGGGACCCCCGAATATAAAATGATTCTGGGACCCCCGAATATAAACTGATTCCGGGACCCCCGACTATAAACTGATCCCGGAAACCCGACTATATACTGATCCCGGGACCCCCGAATATAAACCAATCCTGGGACCCCCAAATAAAACTGATCCCGGGACCCCTGATTATAAACTGATCCCGGGACCCCCAACTATAAACTGATCCCGGGACCCTTGAATATAAACTGATTCCGGGACCCCCGAATATAAACTGATCCCGGGACCCCTGATTATAAACTGATTCCGGGACCCCCGAATATAAACTGATTCCGGGACCCCCGAATATAAACTGATTCCGGGACCCCTGAATATAAACTGATCCCAGGACCCCCGAATATAAACTGATTCTTGGACCCCCGAATATAAACTGATTCCGGGACCCCCGAATATAAACTGATTCCGGGACCCCCGACTATAAACTGATCCCAGAAACCCGACTATAAACTGATCCCGGGACCCCCGAATATAAACCAATCCTGGGACCCCCGAATAAAACTGATCCCGGGATCCCTGATTATAAACTGATCCCGGGACCCCCAACTATAAACTGATCCCGGGACCCCCGAATATAAACTGATTCCGAGACCCCCTAATATAAACTGATTCCGGGACCCCCGAATATAAACTGATTCCGGGACCCCCGAATATAAACTGATCCCGGGACCCCGAATATAAACCTATCCTGGGACCCCCGAATAAAACTGATCCCGGGACCCCCAACTATAAACTGATCCCGGGACCACCGAATATAAACTGATCCTGGGACCCCCGAATATAAACTGATTCCGGGACCCCCGACTATAAACTGATCCCGGAAACCCGACGATAAACTGATCCCGGGACTCCCGAATATAAACCTATCCTGGGACCCCCGAATAAAACTGATCCTGGGATTCCTGATTATAAACTGATCCCGGGACCCCCAACTATAAACTGATCCCGGGACCACCGAATATAAACTGATTTAGGGACCCACGAATTTAAACTGATTCCGGGACCCCCGAATATAAACTGATTCCGGGACCCCCGACTATAAACTGATCCCGGATACCCGACTATAAACTGATCCCGGGACCCCCGACTATAAAGTGATCCTGGGACCCCCGAATATAAACCATTCCTGGGACCCCCGAATATAAACCAATCCTGGGACCCCCGAATAAAACTGATCCCGGGACCCCTGATTATAAACTGATCCCGGGACCTCCAACTATAAACTGATCCCGGAACCCCAACTATAAACCGAAACCCCGACTATACACCCTGCCCCTGTACGGCCGCACGATATTAATTCACACTGGATCTTTAGTCCTTAGCAGGAAATACAACAGGACGACCTGCAGGGGGCGACAACCTCATAGGAAAGAGAGCGGAGCGCACAAGTCAGACCACCGCTCCATTCACTGTGATCAGCCGGGGGGTCCCAGAGGTCAGACCTCCCCCAATCACACAGTCTGCACCTATCCTGCAAACTGTTAGTGTGAGATGCCCTTAACCCTAATGTACAAAAAAATATATATGGCCTCCACCTGAGGGACAAGGCAGAGACCCCCGGGGTAAGGGGCACAGACACTAAGGGTAAAGGGTAGAGATCCCCCGGGGTAAGGGGCACAGACACTAAGGGTAAAGGGTAGAGACCCCCCGGGGTAAGGGGCACAGACACTAAGGGTAAAGGATAGAGACCCCCGGGGTAAGGGGCACAGACACTAAGGGTAAAGGATAGAGACCCCCGGGGTAAGGGGCACAGACACTAAGGGTAAAGGGTAGAGACCCCCCGGGGTAAGGGGCACAGACACTAAGAGTAAAGGATAGAGACCCCCGGGGTAAGGGGCACAGACACTAAGGGTAAAGGATAGAGACCCCCGGGGTAAGGGGCACAGACACTAAGGGTAAAGGATAGAGACCCCCGGGGTAAGGGGCACAGACACTAAGGGTAAAGGATAGAGACCCCCGGGGTAAGGGGCACAGACACTAAGGGTAAAGGATAGAGACCCCCGGGGTAAGGGGCACAGACACTAAGGGTAAAGGATAGAGACCCCCGGGGTAAGGGGCACAGACACTAAGGGTAAAGGGTAGAGACCCCCGGGGTAAGGGGCACAGACACTAAGGGTAAAGGATAGAGACCCCCGGGGTAAGGGGTACAGACACTAAGGGTAAAGGATAGAGACCCCCGGGGTAAGGGGCACAGACACTAAGGGTAAAGGATAGAGACCCCCGGGGTAAGGGGCACAGACACTAAGGGTAAAGGGTAGAGACCCCCCGGGGTAAGGGGCACAGACACTAAGGGTAAAGGATAGAGACCCCCGGGGTAAGGGGCACAGACACTAAGGGTAAAGGATAGAGACCCCCGG
The DNA here is from genome assembly GCF_029499605.1 of Hyla sarda. Lineage (NCBI taxonomy): Eukaryota > Metazoa > Chordata > Amphibia > Anura > Hylidae > Hyla > Hyla sarda. The sequence goes on from NC_079195.1 coordinate 235,538,404, forward strand.
GGTAAGGGGCACAGACACTAAGGGTAAAGGATAGAGACCCCCGGGGTAAGGGGCACAGACACTAAGGGTAAAGGATAGAGATCCCCGGGGAAAGGGGCACAGACACTAAGGGTAAAGGATAGAGACCCCCGGGGTAAGGGGCACAAACACTAAGGGTAAAGGATAGAGACCCCCGGGGTAAGGGGCACAGACACTAAGGGTAAAGGATAGAGACCCCCGGGGTAAGGGGCACAGACACTAAGGGTAAAAGATAGAAACCCCCCGGGGTAAGGGGCACAGACACTAAGGGTAAAGGATAGAGACCCCCGGGGTAAGGGGCACAGACACTAAGGGTAAAGGATAGAGACCCCTGGGGTAAGGGGCACAGACACTAAGGGTAAAGGATAGAGACCCCCGGGGTAAGGGGCACAGACACTAAGGGTAAAGGGTAGAGACCCCCCGGGGTAAGGGGCACAGACACTAAGGGTAAAGGATAGAGACCCCCGGGGTAAGGGGCACAGACACTAAGGGTAAAGGATAGAGATCCCCGGGGTAAGGGGCACAGACACTAAGGGTAAAGGATAGAGACCCCCGGGGTAAGGGGCACAGACACTAAGGGTAAAGGGTAGAGACCCCCGGGGTAAGGGGCACAGACACTAAGGCTAAAGGATAGAGACCCCCGGGGTAAGGGGCACAGACACTAAGGGTAAAGGATAGAGACCCCCGGGGTAAGGGGCACAGACACTAAGGGTAAAGGACAGAGACCCCCGGGGTAAGGGGCACAGACACTAAGGGTAAAAGATAGAGACCCCCGGGGTAAGGGGCACAGACACTAAGGGTAAAAGATAGAAACCCCCCGGGGTAAGGGGCACAGACACTAAGGGTAAAGGATAGAGACCCCCGGGGTAAGGGGCACAGACACTAAGGGTAAAGGATAGAGACCCCCGGGGTAAGGGGCACAGACACTAAGGGTAAAGGATAGAGACCCCCGGGGTAAGGGGCACAGACACTAAGGGTAAAGGATAGAGACCCCCGGGGTAAGGGGCACAGACACTAAGGGTAAAAGATAGAAACCCCCCGGGGTAAGGGGCACAGACACTAAGGGTAAAAGATAGAAACCCCCCGGGGTAAGGGGCACAGACACTAAGGGTAAAGGATAGAGACCCCCGGGGTAAGGGGCACAGACACTAAGGGTAAAGGATAGAGACCCCCGGGGTAAGGGGCACAGACACTAAGGGTAAAGGATAGAGACCCCCGGGGTAAGGGGCACAGACACTAAGGGTAAAGGATAGAGATCCCCGGGGTAAGGGGCACAGACACTAAGGGTAAAGGATAGAGACCCCGGGGGTAAGGGGCACAGACACTAAGGGTAAAGGGTAGAGACCCCCGGGGTAAGGGGCACAGACACTAAGGCTAAAGGATAGAGACCCCCGGGGTAAGGGGCACAGACACTAAGGGTAAAGGATAGAGACCCCCGGGGTAAGGGGCACAGACACTAAGGGTAAAAGATAGAAACCCCCCGGGGTAAGGGGCACAGACACTAAGGGTAAAGGATAGAGACCCCCGGGGTAAGGGGCACAGACACTAAGGGTAAAGGATAGAGACCCCGGGGTAAGGGGCACAGACACTAAGGGTAAAGGATAGAGACCCCCGGGGTAAGGGGCACAGACACTAAGGGTAAAGGATAGAGACCCCCGGGGTAAGGGGCACAGACACTAAGGGTAAAGGATAGAGACCCCCGGGGTAAGGGGCATAGACACTAAGGGTAAAAGATAGAAACCCCCCGGGGTAAGGGGCACAGACACTAAGGGTAAAGGATAGAGACCCCCGGGGTAAGGGGCACAGACACTAAGGGTAAAGGATAGAGACCCCGGGGGTAAGGGGCACAGACACTAAGGGTAAAGGGTAGAGACCCCCGGGGTAAGGGGCACAGACACTAAGGCTAAAGGATAGAGACCCCCGGGGTAAGGGGCACAGACACTAAGGGTAAAGGATAGAGACCCCCGGGGTAAGGGGCACAGACACTAAGGGTAAAGGATAGAGACCCCCGGGGTAAGGGGCACAGACACTAAGGGTAAAGGATAGAGACCCCCGGGGTAAGGGGCACAGACACTAAGGGTAAAGGATAGAGACCCCCGGGGTAAGGGGCACAGACACTAAGGGTAAAGGATAGAGACCCCCGGGGTAAGGGGCACAGACACTAAGGGTAAAGGATAGAGACCCCCGGGGTAAGGGGCACAGACACTAGGGGTAAAGGATAGAGACCCCCGGGGTAAGGGGCACAGACACTAAGGGTAAAGGACAGAGACCCCCGGGGTAAGGGGCACAGACACTAAGGGTAAAGGATAGAGACCCCCGGGGTAAGGGGCACAGACACTAAGGGTAAAGGGTAGAGACCCCCCGGGGTAAGGGGCACAGACACTAAGGGTAAAGGATAGAGACCCCCGGGGTAAGGGGCACAGACACTAAGGGTAAAGGATAGAGACCCCCGGGGTAAGGGGCACAGACACTAAGGGTAAAGGATAGAGACCCCCGGGGTAAGGGGCACAGACACTAAGGGTAAAGGGTAGAGACCCCCGGGGGTAAGGGGCACAGACACTAAGGGTAAAGGATAGAGACCCCCGGGGTAAGGGGCACAGACACTAAGGGTAAAGGATAGAGACCCCCGGGGTAAGGGGCACAGACACTAAGGGTAAAGGATAGAGACCCCCGGGGTAAGGGGCACAGACACTAAGGGTAAAGGATAGAGACCCCCGGGGTAAGGGGCACAGACACTAACGGTAAAGGATAGAGACCCCCGGGGTAAGGGGCACGGACACTAAGGGTAAAGGATAGAGACCCCCGGGGTAAGGGGCACAGACACTAAGGGTAAAGGGTAGAGACCCCCGGGGTAAGGGGTACAGACACTAAGGGTAAAGGATAGAGACCCCCGGGGGTAAGGGGCACAGACACTAAGGGTAAAGGATAGAGACCCCCGGGGTAAGGGGCACAGACACTAAGGGTAAAGGATAGAGACCCCCGGGGTAAGGGGCACAGACACTAAGGGTAAAGGGTAGAGACCCCCGGGGTAAGGGGCACAGACACTAAGGGTAAAGGATAGAGACCCCCGGGGTAAGGGGCACAGACACTAAGGGTAAAGGGTAGAGACCCCCGGGGTAAGGGGTACAGACACTAAGGGTAAAGGATAGAGACCCCCCGGGGTAAGGGGCACAGACACTAAGGGTAAAGGGTAGAGACCCCCGGGGTAAGGGGCACAGACACTAAGGGTAAAGGATAGAGACCCCCGGGGTAAGGGGCACAGACACTAAGGGTAAAGGATAGAGACCCCCGGGGTAAGGGGTACAGACACTAAGGGTAAAGGATAGAGACCCCCCGGGGTAAGGGGCACAGACACTAAGGGTAAAGGATAGAGACCCCCGGGGTAAGGGGCACAGACACTAAGGGTAAAGGATAGAGACCCCCGGGGTAAGGGGCACGGACACTAAGGGTAAAGGATAGAGACCCCCGGGGTAAGGGGCACAGACACTAAGGGTAAAGGGTAGAGACCCCCGGGGGTAAGGGGCACAGACACTAGGGGTAAAGGATAGAGACCCCCGGGGTAAGGGGCACAGACACTAAGGGTAAAGGATAGAGACCCCCGGGGTAAGGGGCACAGACACTAAGGGTAAAGGATAGAGACCCCCGGGGTAAGGGGCACAGACACTAAGGGTAAAGGATAGAGACCCCCGGGGTAAGGGGCACAGACACTAAGGGTAAAGGATAGAGACCCCCGGGGTAAGGGGCACAGACACTAAGGGTAAAGGATAGAGACCCCCGGGGTAAGGGGCACAGACACTAAGGGTAAAGGACAGAGACCCCCGGGGTAAGGGGCACAGACACTAAGGCTAAAGGATAGAGACCCCCGGGGTAAGGGGCACAGACACTAAGGGTAAAGGATAGAGACCCCCGGGGTAAGGGGCACAGACACTAAGGGTAAAGGATAGAGACCCCCGGGGTAAGGGGCACAGACACTAAGGGTAAAGGATAGAGACCCCCCGGGGTAAGGGGCACAGACACTAAGGGTAAAGGATAGAGACCCCCCGGGGTAAGGGGCACAGACACTAAGGGTAAAGGATAGAGACCCCCCGGGGTAAGGGGCACAGACACTAAGGGTAAAGGATAGAGACCCCCCGGGGTAAGGGGCACAGACACTAAGGGTAAAGGATAGAGACCCCCCGGGGTAAGGGGCACAGACACTAAGGGTAAAGGATAGAGACCCCCCGGGGTAAGGGGCACAGACACTAAGGGTAAAGGGTAGAGACCCCCGGGGTAAGGGGCACAGACACTAAGGGTAAAGGATAGAGACCCCCCGGGGTAAGGGGCACAGACACTAAGGGTAAAGGATAGAGACCCCCCGGGGTAAGGGGCACAGACACTAAGGGTAAAGGATAGAGACCCCCGGGGTAAGGGGCACAGACACTAAGGGTAAAGGATAGAGACCCCCGGGGTCGGTTGTTACCTGCAGGATCTTTATGTCTTTTTCTAGAGTCCGACATTCATCATCCAATAAAGATCTGCAAGAAAAATGATATAAATGATATTTGGGGCAATAACACTAAACTACAGCTTTACCTCCGACTCCAGAGCTGAAATCTCCTGCGCAGAGCGAACACTGCTACATCACATATACAGAAGGGGCGTCCTGGGGGTCATAGCCCCTCACCCCACCCCCCCTGTATATACATTATAGCCCCCTCAGCCCCCCCTGTATATACATTATAGCCCCCTCAGCCCCTCCTGTATATACATTATACACCCTCAGCCCCTCCTGTATATACATTATACCCCCTCACCCCCCCCCCCTGTATATACATTATAGCCCCGTCAGCCCCCCCTGTATATACATTATACCCCCTCAGCCCCCCCTGTATATACATTATACCCCCTCACCCCCCCCCCTGTATATACATTATAGCCCCCTCAGCCCCCCCTGTATATACATTATACCCCCTCAGCCCCTCCTGTATATACATTATACACCCTCACCCCCCCCCTGTATATACATTATAGCCCCCTCAGCCCCCCCCTGTATATACATTATACCCCCTCAGCCCCTCCTGTATATACATTATACCCCCTCACCCCCCCCCCTGTATATACATTATAGCCCCCTCAGCCCCTCCTGTATATACATTATAGCCCCGTCAGCCCCCCCTGTATATACATTATACCCCCTCAGCCCCCCCTGTATATACATTATACCCCCTCACCCCCCCCTGTATATACATTATAGCCCCCTCAGCCCCCCTGTATATACATTATACCCCCTCAGCCCCCCCCCTGTATATACATTATACCCCCTCAGCCCCCCCTGTATATACATTATACCCCCTCAGCCCCCCCCTGTATATACATTATACCCCCTCAGCCCCCCCTGTATATACATTATACCCCCTCAGCCCCCCCTGTATATACATTATACCCCCTCAGCCCCCCCTGTATATACATTATACCCCCTCACCCCACACCCTGTATATACATTATACCCCCTCAGCCCCCCCTGTATATACATTATACCCCCTCAGCCCCCCCCCTGTATATACATTATACCCCCTCAGCCCCCCCCCCTGTATATACATTATACCCCCTCAGCCCCTCCTGTATATACATTATACCCCCTCAGCCCCCCCTGTATATACATTATACCCCCTCAGCCACCCCCTGTATATACATTATACCCCCTCAGCCCCCCCTGTATATACATTATACCCCCTCAGCCCCCCCGTATATACATTATACCCCCTCAGCCCCCCCTGTATATACATTATACCCCCTCAGCCCCCCCTGTATATACATTATACCCCCTCAGCCCCCCCTGTATATACATTATACCCCCTCAGCTCCTCCTGTATATACATTATACCCCCTTAGCCCCCCCTGTATATACATTATACCCCCTCAGCCCCTTCTGTATATACATTATACCCCCTCAGCCCCTCCTGTATATACATTATACCCCCTCAGCCCCCCCCCCCCTGTATATACATTATACCCCCTCAGCCCCTCCTGTATATACATTATACCCCCTCAGCCCCCCCTGTATATACATTATACCCCCTCAGCCCCCCCTGTATATACATTATACCCCCTCAGCCCCTCCTGTATATACATTATACCCCCTTAGCCCCTCCTGTATATACATTATACCCCCTCAGCCCCCCCGTATATACATTATACCCCCTCAGCTCCTCCTGTATATACATTATACCCCCTCAGCCCCTCCTGTATATAAATTATACCCCCTTAGCCCCTCCTGTATATACATTATACCCCCTTAGCCCCTCCTGTATATACATTATACCCCCTTAGCCCCTCCTGTAAATATACATTATACCCCCTTAGCCCCTCCTGTATATACATTATACCCCCTCAGCCACCCCCTGTATATACATTATACCCCCTCAGCCACCCCCTGTATATACATTATACCCCCTTAGCCCCTCCTGTATATACATTATACCCCCCCCCCCTGTATATACATTATACCCCCTTAGCCCCTCCTGTATATACATTATACCCCCTCAGCCACCCCCTGTATATACATTATACCCCCTCAGCCACCCCCTGTATATACATTATACCCCCTCAGCCACCCCCTGTATATACATTATACCCCCTTAGCCCCTCCTGTATATATACATTATACCCCCTTAGCCCCCGGCGCCTCCTCGCTCTATAGTTTGCTCGACGCTGCAGCCGTTTGGCTCTTCTCATCACTTGGCTGCAGAGGATGCGGTGGCGGTCAGTCCCAGCGGGCGGCCTCGGCCCTGTTTCCCTACATCAGCATTTTCGCAAACAAACAGCAAACAATGAGCGTCCTGCAGAAGTCATCAGCGGGGGGGGGGGGGAGAATTGAGGGTCCGGGGGTCTGCAGCAATTATTAAACGGATCCACATGTCACAGAACTCTGAGGATTATACAAATCAGCCCCAGTGACCCAGCTTTTCCAGACTCCTGAATGGCTAACGTCAGCTATTTAGTAAAGCGATAACCATAGTAACCAAAACCTCAGTATTAACCCCTCGAGTTAGATGGGAGCCCAGATGATCCCGCGCCCGGGGTCCTTGTTTTGACCTATTTTCTCCGCTGTGGATTTCAGCTGTTAATCCTGATACAATCCACACGTTATATGTGCAGAGGGACAGCGCACACCTAGGCCCCGCCCACAGCGTATAACCTGCAGAAAAAATCTGCACCCCGCAGTGAGGGTCTAATGCTGCAGGATCCAATACTGAGGGTCTAATGCTGCGGGATCCAATACTGAGGGTCTAATGCTGCGGGATCCAATACTGAGGGTCTAATGCTGCGGGATCCAATACTGAGGGTCTAATGCTGCGGGATCCAATACTGAGGGTCTAATGCTGCAGGATCCAATACTGAGGGTCTAATGCTGCAGGATCCAATACTGAGGGTCTAATGCTGCAGGATCCAATACTGAGGGTCTAATGCTGCAGGATCCAATACTGAGGGTCTAATGCTGCAGGATCCAATACTGAGGGTCTAATGCTGCGGGATCCAATACTGAGGGTCTAATGCTGCGGGATCCAATACTGAGGGTCTAATGCTGCGGGATCCAATACTGAGGGTCTAATGCTGCGGGATCCAATACTGAGGGTCTAATGCTGCGGGATCCAATACTGAGGGTCTAATGCTGCAGGATCCAATACTGAGGGTCTAATGCTGCAGGATCCAATACTGAGGGTCTAATGCTGCAGGATCCAATACTGAGGGTCTAATGCTGCAGGATCCAATACTGAGGGTCTAATGCTGCAGGATCCAATACTGAGGGTCTAATGCTGCGGGATCCAATACTGAGGGTCTAATGCTGCGGGATCCAATACTGAGGGTCTAATGCTGCGGGATCCAATACTGAGGGTCTAATGCTGCAGGATCCAATACTGAGGATCTAATGCTGCAGGATCCAATACTGAGGGTCTAATGCTGCGGGATCCAATACTGAGGGTCTAATGCTGCGGGATCCAATACTGAGGGTCTAATGCTGCGGGATCCAATACTGAGGGTCTAATGCTGCAGGATCCAATACTGAGGGTCTAATGCTGCAGGATCTAATACTGAGGGTCTAATGCTGAAGGATCTAATACTGAGGGATCTAATGCCATGGGATCTAATACTGAGGATCTAATGCTGCAGGATCCAATACTGAGGGTCTAATGCTGCAGGATCCAATACTGAGGGTCTAATGCTGCAGGATCCAATACTGAGGGTCTAATGCTGCAGGATCCAATACTGAGGGTCTAATGCTGCAGGATCCAATACTGAGGGTCTAATGCTGCGGGATCCAATACTGAGGGTCTAATGCTGCGGGATCCAATACTGAGGGTCTAATGCTGCGGGATCCAATACTGAGGGTCTAATGCTGCAGGATCCAATACTGAGGATCTAATGCTGCAGGATCCAATACTGAGGGTCTAATGCTGCAGGATCCAATACTGAGGATCTAATGCTGCGGGATCCAATACTGAGGGTCTAATGCTGCGGGATCCAATACTGAGGGTCTAATGCTGCGGGATCCAATACTGAGGGTCTAATGCTGCGGGATCCAATACTGAGGGTCTAATGCTGCAGGATCCAATACTGAGGGTCTAATGCTGCAGGATCTAATACTGAGGGTCTAATGCTGAAGGATCTAATACTGAGGGTCTAATGCTGCAGGATCTAATACTGAGGGATCTAATGCTGCGGGATCTAATACTGAGGGATCTAATGCCATGGGATCTAATACTGAGGGTCTAATGCTGCAGGATCTAATACTGAGGTTTTAATACTGCAGAATCTAATACTGAGGGATCTAATGCTGCGGGATCTAATACTGAGGGTCTAATGCTGCGGGATCTAATACTGAGAGTCTAATACTGCAGGATCTAATACTGAGGGTCTAATGCTACAGGATCTAATACTGAGGGTCTAATGCTGCAGGATCTAATACTGAGGGATCTAATGCTGCGGGATCTAATACTGAGGGATCTAATGCCATGGGATCTAATACTGAGGGTCTAATGCTGCGGGATCTAACACTGAGGGTCTAATGCTGTGGGATCTAATACTGAGGGTCTAATGCTGCAGGATCCAATACTGAGGGATCTAATGCTGCGGGATCTAATACTGAGGGATCTAATGCCATGGGATCTAATACTGAGGGTCTAATGCTGCAGGATCTAATACTGAGGATCTAATGCCATGGGATCTAATACTGAGGATCTAATGCTGCAGGATCTAATGCTGAGGGTCTAATGCTGCAGGATCTAATACTGAGGATCTAATGCTGCAGGATCTAATGCTGAGGGTCTAATACTGAGGATCTAATACTGAGGATCTAATGCTGAGGATCTAATGCTGCAGGGTCTAATGCTGCAGGGTCTAATGCTGCAGGGTCTAATGCTGCAGGATCTAATGCTGCAGGATCTAATGCTGAGGATCTAATGCTGAGGATCTAAGGCTGAGTATCTAAGGTTGAGGATCTAACACTGTGGGATCTAATGCTGAGGATCTAACCCTGCGGAATCTAATGCTGAGGATCTAACCCTGCGGGATCTAACCCTGTGGGATCTAACACTGTGGGATCTAATGCTGAGGTTCTAACCCTGCGGGATCTAATGCTGAGGGTCTAATGCTTAGAGATCTAATGCTGAGGATCTAATGCTGAGGATCTAATACTGAGGGATCTAATACTGAGGGATCTAATACTGAGGATCTAATACTGAGGATATAATGCTGAGAATCTAACACTGATGATCTAATATTGAGGGTCTAATACTGAGGATCTAATACTGAGGATCTAATACTGAGGATCTAATGCTGCAGGATCTAATATTAAGAATCTAATGCTGCAGGATCTAATATTAAGAATCTAATGCTGCGGGATCCAATACTGAGGGTCTAATGCTGCGGGATCCAATACTGAGGGTCTAATGCTGCAGGATCTAATACTGAGGGTCTAATGCTGCAGGATCTAATACTGAGGGTCTAATGCTGAAGGATCTAATACTGAGGGTCTAATGCTGCAGGATCTAATACTGAGGGATCTAATGCTGCGGGATCTAATACTGAGGGATCTAATGCCATGGGATCTAATACTGAGGGTCTAATGCTGCAGGATCTAATACTGAGGTTTTAATACTGCAGAATCTAATACTGAGGGATCTAATGCTGTGGGATCTAATACTGAGAGTCTAATACTGCAGGATCTAATACTGAGGGTCTAATGCTGAAGGATCTAATACTGAGGGTCTAATGCTTCAGGATCTAATACTGAGGGATCTAATGCTGCGGGATCTAATACTGAGGGATCTAATGCCATGGGATCTAATACTGAGGGTCTAATGCTGCGGGATCTAATACTGAGGGTCTAATGCTGTGGGATCTAATACTGAGGGTCTAATGCTGCAGGATCTAATACTGAGGGTCTAATGCTGCAGGATCCAATACTGAGGGATCTAATGCTGCGGGATCTAATACTGAGGGATCTAATGCCATGGGATCTAATAATGAGGGTCTAATGCTGCAGGATCTAATACTGAGGATCTAATGCCATGGGATCTAATACTGAGGATCTAATGCTGCAGGATCTAATGCTGAGGGTCTAATGCTGCAGGATCTAATACTGAGGATCTAATACTGAGGATCTAATACTGAGGATCTAATGCTGCAGGGTCTAATGCTGCAGGATCTAATGCTGAGGATCTAATGCTGAGGATCTAAGGCTGAGTATCTAAGGCTGAGGATCTAACACTGTGGGATCTAATGCTGAGGATCTAACCCTGCGGAATCTAATGCTGAGGATCTAACCCTGCGGGATCTAACCCTGTGGGATCTAATGCTGAGGATCTAATGCTGATGATCTAATGCTGAGGATCTAATGCTGAGGTTCTAACCCTGCGGGATCTAATGCTGAGGGTCTAAGGCTTAGAGATCTAATGCTGAGGATCTAATGCTGAGGATCTAATACTGAGGGATCTAATACTGAGGGATCTAATACTGAGGATCTAATACTGAGGATATAATGCTGAGAATCTAACACTGATGATCTAATATTGAGGGTCTAATACTGAGAATCTAATACTGAGGATCTAATACTGAGGATCTAATATTAAGAATCTAATGCTGCAGGATCTAATATTAAGAATCTAATGCTGCGGGATCCAATACTGAGGGTCTAATGCTGCGGGATCCAATACTGAGGGTCTAATGCTGCAGGATCTAATACTGAGGGTCTAATGCTGCAGGATCTAATACTGAGGGTCTAATGCTGCGGGATCTAATACTGAGGGATCTAATGCCATGGGATCTAATGCTGCAGGATCTAATACTGAGGTTTTAATACTGCAGAATCTAATACTGAGGGATCTAATGCTGCCGGATCTAATACTGAGGGTCTAATGCTGTGGGATCTAATACTGGGAGTCTAATACTGCAGGATCTAATACTGAGGGTCTAATGCTGCAGGATCTAATACTGAGGGTCTAATGCTGCAGGATCTAATACTGAGGGATCTAATGCTGCGGGATCTAATGCTGAGGGATCTAATGCTATGGGATCTAATACTGAGGGTCTAATGCTGCGGGATCTAATACTGAGGGTCTAATGCTGTGGGATCTAATACTGAGGGTCTAATGCTGCAGGATCTAATACTGAGGGTCTAATGCTGCAGGATCCAATACTGAGGGATCTAATGCTGCGGGATCTAATACTGAGGGATCTAATGCCATGGGATCTAATACTGAGGGTCTAATGCTGCAGGATCTAATACTGAGGATCTAATGCCATGGGATCTAATACTGAGGATCTAATGCTGCAGGATCTAATGCTGAGGGTCTAATGCTGCAGGATCTAATACTGAGGATCTAATACTGAGGATCTAATACTGAGGATCTAATGCTGCAGGGTCTAATGCTGCAGGATCTAATGCTGCAGGATCTAATGCTGAGGATCTAATGCTGAGGATCTAAGGCTGAGGATCTAAGGCTGAGTATCTAAGGCTGAGGATCTAACACTGTGGGATCTAATGCTGAGGATCTAACCCTGCGGAATCTAATGCTGAGGATCTAACCCTGCGGGATCTAACCCTGTGGGATCTAATGCTGAGGATCTAACACTGTGGGATCTAATGCTGAGGTTTTAACCCTGCGGGATCTAATGCTGAGGGTCTATTGCTTAGAGATCTAATGCTGAGGGTCTATTGCTTAGAGATCTAATGCTGAGGATCTAATGCTGAGGATCTAATACTGAGGGATCTAATACTGAGGGATCTAATACTGAGGATCTAATACTGAGGATATAATGCTGAGAATCTAACACTGATGATCTAATATTGAGGGTCTAATACTGAGGATCTAATACTGAGGGTCTAATGCTGCAGGATCTAATATTAAGAATCTAATGCTGCAGGATCTAATGCTGCAGGATCTAATGCTGCAGGATCTAATGCTGCGGAATCTAATGCTGCGGAATCTAATGCTGCGGAATCTAATGCTGCGGAATCTAATGCTGCATTACAGTACAGTGGCACAGAGGATGGTAGCAGAGGTATTACACAACAGTGGTACAGAGGATGGTAGCAGAGGTATTACACAGCAGTGGTACAGAGGATGGTAGCGGAGGTATTACACAGCAGTGGTACAGAGGATGGTAGCGGAGGTATTACACAACAGTGGTACAGAGGATGGTAGCAGAGGTATTACACAGCAGTGGTACAGAGGATGGTAGCAGAGGTATTACACAGCAGTGGTACAGAGGATGGTAGCGGAGGTATTACACAACAGTGGTACAGAGGATGGTAGCAGAGGTATTACACAGCAGTGGTACAGAGGATGGTAGCGGAGGTATTACACAGCAGTGGTACAGAGGATGGTAGCAGAGGTATTACACAGCAGTGGTACAGAGGATGGTAGCGGAGGTATTACACAACAGTGGTACAGAGGATGGTAGCGGAGGTATTACACAGCAGTGATACAGAGGATGGTAGCAGAGGTATTACACAGCAGTGGTACAGAGGATGGTAGCGGAGGTATTACACAGCAGTGGTACAGAGGATGGTAGCGGAGGTATTACACAGCAGTGGTACAGAGGATGTAGCGGAGGTATTACACAGCAGTGGTACAAAGGATGGTAGCAGAGGTATTACACAGCAGTGGTACAGAGGATGGTAGCGGAGGTATTACCCAGCAGTGGTACAGAGGATGGTAGCGGAGGTATTACACAACAGTGGTACAGAGGATGGTAGCAGAGGTATTACACAGCAGTGGTACAGAGGATGGTAGCGGAGGTATTACACAGCAGTGGTACAGAGGATGGTAGCGGAGGTATTACACAGCAGTGGTACGGAGGATGGTAGCAGAGGTATTACACAGCAGTGGTACAGAGGATGGTAGCGGAGGTATTACACAGCAGTGGTACAGAGGATGGTAGCAGAGGTATTACACAGCAGTGGTACAGAGGATGGTAGCGGAGGTATTACACAACAGTGGTACAGAGGATGGTAGCAGAGGTATTACACAGCAGTGGTACAGAGGATGGTAGCGGAGGTATTACACAGCAGTGGTACAGAGGATGGTAGCGGAGGTATTACACAGCAGTGGTACAGAGGATGGTAGCGGAGGTATTACACAGCAGTGGTACAGAGGATGGTAGCGGAGGTATTACACAGCAGTGGTACAGAGGATGGTAGTGGAGGTATTACACAGCAGTGGTACAGAGGATGGTAGCGGAGGTATTACACAGCAGTGGTACAGAGGATGGTAGCGGAGGTATTACACAGCAGTGGTACAGAGGATGGTAGCGGAGGTATTACACAGCAGTGGTACAGAGGATGGTAGCGGAGGTATTACACAGCAGTGGTACAGAGGATGGTAGCGGAGGTATTACACAGCAGTGGTACAGAGGATGGTAGCGGAGGTATTACACAGCAGTGGTACAGAGGATGGTAGCGGAGGTATTACCCAGCTGCAGTAACAATATTACCAGTAATGTTCATGGATGGGAAACAGTCAGTGTCCTCATTGTCCATCCTCTCATTAAGAGATGCTGGGGGTTGTAGTACTCACCGGAGGTGATGGATGACTTCATTAATGTGACAGATTTGCAGTTTGTCCTTAAGCTTCTCCAGGTCGTCCTCTATACTGGAGCCGGTGGAGAGAGAGGAGAAGGGTCTGCGAGGAGAGGAGGAGATCAGGAATAGACAACAGCACTACAAAGCCCAGGATCCCTCATATTCCCTGGATCCCTCACATTTATGTTCCCAGGATCCCTCATGTTTATGTTCTTAGGATCCTTCATGTTTATGTTCCCAGGATCCCTCATATTCCCTGGATCCCTCACATTTATGTTCCCAGGATCCCTCATGTTTATGTTCCCAGGATCCCTCACATTTATGTTCCCAGGATCCCTCATATTCCCTGGATCCCTCACATTTATATTCCCAGGATCCCTCATGTTTATGTTCCCAGGATCCCTCACATTTATGTTCCCAGGATCCCTCATATTCCCTGGATCCCTCACATTTATGTTCCCAGGATCCCTCATGTTTATGTTCTTAGGATCCTTCATGTTTATGTTCCCAGGATCCCTCATATTCCCTGGATCCCTCACATTTATGTTCCCAGGATCCCTCATGTTTATGTTCCCAGGATCCCTCACATTTATGTTCCCAGGATCCCTCATATTCCCTGGATCCCTCACATTTATATTCCCAGGATCCCTCATGTTTATGTTCCCAGGATCCCTCACATTTATGTTCCCAGGATCCCTCATATTCCCTGGATCCCTCACATTTATGTTCCCAGGATCCCTTATGTGTATGTTCCCAGGATCCCTCACGTTCCCAGGATCTCTCATGCTTATGTTCCCAGGATCCCTCACATTCCCAGGATCCCTCATGTTTATGTTCCCAGGATCCCTCACATTCCCAGGATCCCTCATGTTTATGTTCCCAGGATCCCTCACATTCCCAGGATCCCTCATGCTTATGTTCCCAGGATCCCTCACATTCCCAGGATCCCTCATGTTTATGTTCCCAGGATCCCTCACATTTATGTTCCCAGGATCCCTCATATTCCCTGGATCCCTCACATTTATGTTCCCAGGATCCCTCACCTTCCCAGGATCTCTCATGCTTATGTTCCCAGGATCCCTCACATTCCCAGGATCCCTCATGTTTATGTTCCCAGGATCCCTCACATTCCCAGGATCCCTCATGTTTATGTTCCCAGGATCCCTCACATTCCCAGGATCCCTCATGCTTATGTTCCCAGGATCCCTCACATTCCCAGGATCCCTCATGTTTATGTTCCCAGGATCCCTCACATTCCCAGGATCCCTCATGCTTATGTTCCCAGGATCCCTCACATTCCCAGGATCCCACATGCTTATGTTCCCAGGATAAAGACGTCACCGTATATCATAGACTTTTTAGTGTACTTAAACCAAATTCACCTAAAAAACACTAAAATATAACTTTTAATACATAGTTCACTTAAAAAAGATCCTATTGTGATCCACTGACCAAACTCAAAAGGAAAATTATTAGATATATTAATTAAGTAGTTGCTGCAAAACAACCCTGATAAATGGTCTCAATGCAGTCTTACAGATGGTATATACAAAAGCACAAGGTGTATACCAGTCGGAGAAGAGTATATGTTTCCTACCTAAAGGTGGGGTTAAGATAGGGGAGGAGGAGGGGAGGGACCTATAGGATGGATATAAGGCCAATTGGTGCGTGAGGCCACTACCTGCGGCTCACCCTATAATAGCCCTAGACTACTCCTGCCGCTAGGTGGAGTTTACGCCCTTATAAGGGCGGCCCCGCTCCGGAACCTAGGCCTAAGTTGTCCTTAATAAATACTGGCCTAGGACAAGTTAGGGAAGGGGCTCTCTGTCTCACTGGGGAACCCTAACTAACTATAGGATGGGGATGGACAGCCTAAGGTAGTATCACAGTGCGAGACACCTAGACAATGGGCCAGGGATATAAGGTCACTTATCTAGATAGGTTGTTGTGACCAGAGTTGTTCCAGTGACGGGTAACCCAGATAGTAGTGGTATGTTCTACCCAACATGCGTTTTCAAACAGAGAACATAGATGGCATATAACTGCAAATCGACATATATATGTCCTACACAAGATGTTATTTCAAATACTCCAAGGTAATGATACTGGATCAAAATATGTTCAATTGATTTATAGAAAAAATCACTATTAGATATTCACATGTAATAGATACTCTGTATGGGTCAACTGGCACACAATCACCTTACAATTATATCTGTCATGTGTCAAAGACGAAAAAAGGGGGTATTGAACCCATATATCAAATTCAGACTGGCAAATCACTCAAGTGCATAGTCCCAACGTGTTTCACGCCCCTCCCCCCGCTCATCAGGGGACAGTTTGCGGGCAGTCAGGTGGGAGACAATCCTGTATGGCCGATGAGGAGCAGGATATATGAGGACTGGCCATCAGTGACCTTATATCCCTGGTCCATTGTCTAGGTGTCTCGCACTGTGATACTACCTTAAGCTGTCCATCCCCATCCTATAGTTAGTTAGGGTTCCCCAGTGAGACAGAGAGCCCCTTCCCTAACTTGTCCTAGGCCAGTATTTATTAAGGACAACTTAGGCCTAGGTTCCGGAGCGGGGCCGCCCTTATAAGGGCGTAAACTCCACCTAGCGGCAGGAGTAGTCTAGGGCTATTATAGGGTGAGCCGCAGGTAGTGGCCTCACGCACCAATTGGCCTTATATCCATCCTATAGGTCCCTCCCCTCCTCCTCCCCTACCTTAACCCCACCTTTAGGTAGGAAACATATACTCTTCTCCGACTGGTATACACCTTGTGCTTTTGTATATACCATCTGTAAGACTGCATTGAGACCATTTATCAGGGTTGTTTTGCAGCAACTACTTAATTAATATAGAAAGAACTCGGTCCAGCACCAAGGTATGAGGTAAAAAAGGCTCGTCTTTATTTATTCCACTGCAGGATACATACAGATAAGGATGTCTGACGCGTTTCGCCCTTTGCAGGGCTTAATGTCTACGATTAAGCCCTGCAAAGGGCGAAACGCGTCAGACATCCTTATCTGTATGTATCCTGCAGTGGAATAAATAAAGACGAGCCTTTTTTACCTCATACCTTGGTGCCGGACGGAGTTCTTTCTAGCATAAGGAGTTGCCGGAGGCGGTGCCGGCAGTCCGCAGCACAGGTGCAAGAGGTGTCCGACGCTGGTGAGAGCGGTATCCATATTCCTTTGCCTTACTTAATTAATATATATAATAATTTTCCTTTTGAGTTTGGTCAGTGGATCACAATAGGATCTTTTTTAAGTGAACTATGTATTAAAAGTTATATTTTAGTGTTTTTTCGGTGAATTTATGTTCCCAGGATCCCTCACGTTCCCAGCATCCCTCATGCTTATGTTCCCAGGATCCTTCATGTTTATGTTCCTAGGATCCCTCATGTTTATGTTCCCAGGATCCCTCACGTTCCCAGGATCCCTCACGTTCCAAGGATCCCTCACATTCCCAGGATCCCTCGCGTTCCAAGGATCCCTCACATTCCCAGGATCCCTCACATTCCCAGGATCCCTCACGTTCCCAGCATCCCTCATGCTTATGTTCCCAGGATTCCTCACATTCCCAGGATCCCTCATGTTCCCAGGATCCCTCACATTCCCAGGATCCCTCACATTCCCAGGATCCCTCACGTTCCCAGCATCCCTCATGTTTATGTTCCCAGGATTCCTCACATTCCCAGGATCCCTCATGTTCCCAGGATCCCTCACATTCCCAGGATCCCTCACGTTCCCAGCATCCCTCATGCTTATGTTCCCAGGATTCCTCACGTTCCCAGGATCCCTCATGTTCCCAGGATCCCTCACATTCCCAGGATCCCTCGCGTTCCCAGGATCCCTCGCGTTCCTAGGATCCCTCACGTTCCCAGGATCCCTCACGTTCCCAGCATCCCTCATGCTTATGTTCCCAGGATTCCTCACGTTCCCAGGATCCCTCACGTTCCCAGGATCCCTCACGTTCCCAGGATCCCTCGCGTTCCCAGGATCCCTCACATTCCCAGGATCCCTCACATTCCCAGGATCCCTCGCGTTCCCAGGATCCCTCACGTTCCCAGGATCAATCACGTTCCCAGGATCAATCACGTTCCCAGGATCCCTCGCTCTTGTAGCTGATCTCAGTCATACTCACCTTTCCTCTGCTTCTCTGTACCCTGATGATGGGCGACTCCATCCACTTGCTCTGGATCTGGCTCTGCTCTCCGGCTGCCTCATCCCCATCACAAAGTTCAGGACCCGGGGGTTGTATTTAGACATGGCCAGATCCTCATCCCTGCAACACAAATGTGATCCCAGATACAGAGACAAGACATACATCTGTTATATATTATACATGTATAGAGATCAGTGATATGTTATATATTATATATGTATAGAGATCAGTGATATGTTCTATGTGTTATATATTATATATGTATAGAGATCAGTGATATGTTATATGTGTTATATATTATATATGTATAGAGATCAGTGATATGTTCTATGTGTTATATATTATATATGTATAGAGATCAGTGATATGTTATATATTATATATGTATAGAGATCAGTGATATGTTATATATTATATATGTATAGAGATCAGTGATGTTATATGTGTTATATATGTATAGAGATCAGTGATATGTTATATATTATACATGTATAGAGATCAGTGATATGTTATATATTATATATGTATAGAGATCAGTGATATGTTATATGTGTTATATATTATATATGTATAGAGATCAGTGATATGTTATATGTGTTATATATTATATATGTATAGAGATCAGTGATATGTTATATGTGTTATATATTATATATGTATAGAGATCAGTGATATGTTATATGTGTTATATATTATATATGTATAGAGATCAGTGATATGTTATATATTATATATGTATAGAGATCAGTGATATGTTATATGTGTTATATATTATATATGTATAGAGATCAGTGATATGTTATATGTGTTATATATTATATATGTATAGAGATCAGTGATATGTTATATGTGTTATATATTATATATGTATAGAGATCAGTGATATGTTATATATTATACATGTATAGAGATCAGTGATATGTTATATGTGTTATATATTATATATGTATAGAGATCAGTGATGTTATATGTGTTATATATTATATATGTACAGAGATCAGTGATATGTTATATGTGTTATTATATATGTATAGAGATCAGTGATATGTTATATGTGTTATATATTATATATGTATAGAGATCAGTGATATGTTATATGTGTTATTATATATGTATAGAGATCAGTGATATGTTATATGTGTTATATATTATATATGTATAGAGATCAGTGATATGTTATATATTATATATGTATAGAGATCAGTGATGTTATATGTGTTATATATTATATATGTATAGAGATCAGTGATGTTATATGGGTTATGTATTATACATGTATAGAGATCAGTGATGTTATATGTGTTATATATTATATATGTATAGAGATCAGTGATATGTTATATGTGTTATATATTATATATGTATAGAGATCAGTGATGTTATGTGTTATATATTATACATGTATAGAGATCAGTGATATGTTATATGTGTTATATATTATATATGTATAGAGATCAGTGATATTTTATATGTGTGTTATATATTATATATGTATAGAGATCAGTGATATGTTATATGTGTTATATATTATATATGTATAGAGATCAGTGATGTTATGTGTTATATATTATATATGTATAGAGATCAGTGATATGTTATATGTGTTATATATTATATATGTATAGAGATCAGTGATATTTTATATGTGTTATATATTATATATGTATAGAGATCAGTGATATTTTATATGTGTTATATATTATATATGTATAGAGATCAGTGATGTTATATGTGTTATATATTATATATGTATAGAGATCAGTGATGTTATATGTGTTATATATTATATATGTATAGAGATCCGTGATATGTTATATGTGTTATATATTATATATGTATAGAGATCAGTGATGTTATGTGTTATATATTATATATGTATAGAGATCAGTGATATTTTATATGTGTTATTATATATGTATAGAGATCAGTGATGTTATATGTGTTATATATTATACATGTATAGAGATCAGTGATGTTATATGTGTTATATATTATACATGTATAGAGATCAGTGATGTTATATGTGTTATTATATATGTACAGAGATCAGTGATATGTTATATGTGTTATATATTATATATGTATAGAGATCAGTGATGTTATATGTGTTATATATTATATATGTACAGAGATCAGTGATGTTATATGTGTTATATATTATACATGTATAGAGATCAGTGATATGTTATATGTGTTATATATTATATATGTATAGAGATCAGTGATGTTATGTGTTATATATTATATATGTATAGAGATCAGTGGTATGTTATATATTATATATGTATACAGATCAGTGATGTTATGTGTTATATATTATATATGTATAGAGATCATTGATATGTTATATGTGTTATATATTATATATGTATAGAGATCAGTGATATGTTCTATGTGTTATATATTATATATGTATAGAGATCAGTGATATGTTATATATTATATATGTATAGAGATCAGTGATATGTTATATATTATATATGTATAGAGATCAGTGATATGTTATATGTGTTATATATGTATAGAGATCAGTGATGTTATATGTGTTATATATTATACATGTATAGAGATCAGTGATATGTTATATGTGTTATATATGTATAGAGATCAGTGATGTTATATGTGTTATATATTATACATGTATAGAGATCAGTGATATGTTATATGTGTTATATATGTATAGAGATCAGTGATGTTATATGTGTTATATATTATATATGTATAGAGATCAGTGATGTTATATGTGTTATATATTATATATGTATAGAGATCAGTGATGTTATATGTGTTATATATTATATATGTACAGAGATCAGTGATATGTTATATGTGTTATATATTATACATGTATAGAGATCAGTGATGTTATAAGTGTTATATATTATATATGTATAGAGATCAGTGATGTTATATGTGTTATATATTATATATGTATAGAGATCAGTGATATGTTATATATTATATATGTATAGAGATCAGTGATGTTATATGTGTTATATATTATATATGTATAGAGATCAGTGATATGTTATATATTACATATGTATAGAGATCAGTGATGTTATATGGGTTATATATTATATATGTATAGAGATCAGTGATGTTATATGTTATATATTATATATGTATAGAGATCAGTGATGTTATATGTGTTATATATTATACATGTATAAAGATCAGTGATGTTATATGGGTTATATATTATATATGTATAGAGATCAGTGATATGTTATATATTACATATGTATACAGATCAGTGATGTTATATGTGTTATATATTATACATGTATAAAGATCAGTGATGTTATATGTGTTATATATTATATATGTATAGAGATCAGTGCTATGTTATATATTATATATATGTATAGAGATCAGTGATATGTTATATATTACATATGTATAGAGATCAGTGATGTTATGTGTTATATATTATATATGTATAGAGATCAGTGATATGTTATATATTATATATGTATAGAGATCAGTGATGTTATATGTGTTATATATTATACATGTATAGAGATCAGTGATATGTTATATGTGTTATATATGTATAGAGATCAGTGATGTTATATGTGTTATATATTATATATGTATAGAGATCAGTGATGTTA
The DNA here is from genome assembly GCF_029499605.1 of Hyla sarda. Lineage (NCBI taxonomy): Eukaryota > Metazoa > Chordata > Amphibia > Anura > Hylidae > Hyla > Hyla sarda. Next base: position 235,560,274 of record NC_079195.1, read on the forward strand.
TATGTGTTATATATTATATATGTATAGAGATCAGTGATGTTATATGTGTTATATATTATATATGTACAGAGATCAGTGATATGTTATATGTGTTATATATTATACATGTATAGAGATCAGTGATGTTATAAGTGTTATATATTATATATGTATAGAGATCAGTGATGTTATATGTGTTATATATTATATATGTATAGAGATCAGTGATATGTTATATATTATATATGTATAGAGATCAGTGATGTTATATGTGTTATATATTATATATGTATAGAGATCAGTGATATGTTATATATTACATATGTATAGAGATCAGTGATGTTATATGGGTTATATATTATATATGTATAGAGATCAGTGATGTTATATGTTATATATTATATATGTATAGAGATCAGTGATGTTATATGTGTTATATATTATACATGTATAAAGATCAGTGATGTTATATGGGTTATATATTATATATGTATAGAGATCAGTGATATGTTATATATTACATATGTATACAGATCAGTGATGTTATATGTGTTATATATTATACATGTATAAAGATCAGTGATGTTATATGTGTTATATATTATATATGTATAGAGATCAGTGCTATGTTATATATTATATATATGTATAGAGATCAGTGATATGTTATATATTACATATGTATAGAGATCAGTGATGTTATGTGTTATATATTATATATGTATAGAGATCAGTGATATGTTATATATTATATATGTATAGAGATCAGTGATGTTATATGTGTTATATATTATATATGTATAGAGATCAGTGATGTTATATGGGTTATATATTATATATGTATACAGATCAGTGATGTTATATGTGTTATATATTATATATGTATACAGATCAGTGATGTTATAGATTATATATGTATAGAGATCAGTGATGTTATATATTATATATGTATACAGATCAGTGATGTTATATGTGTTATATATTATATATGTATAGAGATCAGTGATATGTTATATGTGTTATATATTATATATGTATAGAGATCAGTGATGTTACATGGGTTATATATTATATATGTTTAGAGATCAGTGATGTTATATGTGTTATATATTATACATGTATAGAGATCAGTGATGTTATATGTGTTATATATTATACATGTATAGAGATCAGTGATGTTATATGTGTTATATATTATATATGTATACAGATCAGTGATGTTATATGTGTTATATATTATATATGTATACAGATCAGTGATATGTTATATGTGTTATATATTATATATGTATAGAGATCAGTGATGTTATGTGTTATATATTATATATGTATAGAGATCAGTGATGTAATATGTGTTATATATTATACATGTATAGAGATCAGTGATGTTATATGTGTTGTATATTATATATGTATACAGATCAGTGATGTTATATGTGTTATATATTATACATGTATAGAGATCAGTGATGTTATATGTGTTATATATTATATATGTATACAGATCAGTGATGTTATATGTGTTATATATTATATATGTATACAGATCAGTGATATGTTATATGTGTTATATATTATATATGTATACAGATCAGTGATGTTATGTGTTATATATTATATATGTATAGAGATCAGTGATATGTTATATGTGTTATATATTATACATGTATAGAGATCAGTGATGTTATATGGGTTATATATTATATATGTATACAGATCAGTGATGTTATATGTGTTATATATTATACATGTATAGAGATCAGTGATGTTATATGTGTTATATATTATATATGTATAGAGATCAGTGATATGTTATATGTGTTATATATTATACATGTATAGAGATCAGTGATGTTATATGGGTTATATATTATATATGTATACAGATCAGTGATGTTATATGTGTTATATATTATACATGTATAGAGATCAGTGATGTTATATGGGTTATATATTATATATGTATACAGATCAGTGCTATGTTATATGTGTTATATATTATATATGTATACAGATCAGTGATGTTATGTGTTATATATTATATATGTATAGAGATCAGTGATGTAATATGTGTTATATATTATACATGTATAGAGATCAGTGATGTTATATGTGTTATATATTATATATGTATACAGATCAGTGATGTTATATGTGTTATATATTATACATGTATAGAGATCAGTGATGTTATATGGGTTATATATTATATATGTATAGAGATCAGTGCTATGTTATATGTGTTATATATTATATATGTATAGAGATCAGTGATGTTATGTGTTATATATTATACATGTATAGAGATCAGTGATATGTTATATGTGTTATATATTATATATGTATAGAGATCAGTGATATTTTATATGTGTGTTATATATTATATATGTATAGAGATCAGTGATATGTTATATGTGTTATATATTATATATGTATAGAGATCAGTGATGTTATGTGTTATATATTATATATGTATAGAGATCAGTGATATGTTATATGTGTTATATATTATATATGTATAGAGATCAGTGATATTTTATATGTGTTATATATTATATATGTATAGAGATCAGTGATATTTTATATGTGTTATATATTATATATGTATAGAGATCAGTGATGTTATATGTGTTATATATTATATATGTATAGAGATCAGTGATGTTATATGTGTTATATATTATATATGTATAGAGATCCGTGATATGTTATATGTGTTATATATTATATATGTATAGAGATCAGTGATGTTATGTGTTATATATTATATATGTATAGAGATCAGTGATATTTTATATGTGTTATTATATATGTATAGAGATCAGTGATGTTATATGTGTTATATATTATACATGTATAGAGATCAGTGATGTTATATGTGTTATATATTATACATGTATAGAGATCAGTGATGTTATATGTGTTATATAGTATATATGTATAGAGATCAGTGATATGTTATATAGTATATATGTATAGAGATCAGTGATATGTTATATGTGTTATATATTATATATGTATAGAGATCAGTGATATGTTATATGTGTTATATATTATACATGTATAGAGATCAGTGATGTTATATGTGTTATATATTATACATGTATAGAGATCAGTGATGTTATATGTGTTATATATTATACATGTATAGAGATCAGTGATGTTATATGTGTTATTATATATGTACAGAGATCAGTGATATGTTATATGTGTTATATATTATATATGTATAGAGATCAGTGATGTTATATGTGTTATATATTATATATGTACAGAGATCAGTGATGTTATATGTGTTATATATTATACATGTATAGAGATCAGTGATATGTTATATGTGTTATATATTATATATGTATAGAGATCAGTGATGTTATGTGTTATATATTATATATGTATAGAGATCAGTGGTATGTTATATATTATATATGTATACAGATCAGTGATGTTATGTGTTATATATTATATATGTATAGAGATCATTGATATGTTATATGTGTTATATATTATATATGTATAGAGATCAGTGATATGTTCTATGTGTTATATATTATATATGTATAGAGATCAGTGATATGTTATATATTATATATGTATAGAGATCAGTGATATGTTATATATTATATATGTATAGAGATCAGTGATATGCTATATGTGTTATATATGTATAGAGATCAGTGATGTTATATGTGTTATATATTATACATGTATAGAGATCAGTGATATGTTATATGTGTTATATATGTATAGAGATCAGTGATGTTATATGTGTTATATATTATACATGTATAGAGATCAGTGATATGTTATATGTGTTATATATGTATAGAGATCAGTGATGTTATATGTGTTATATATTATATATGTATAGAGATCAGTGATGTTATATGTGTTATATATTATATATGTATAGAGATCAGTGATGTTATATGTGTTATATATTATATATGTACAGAGATCAGTGATATGTTATATGTGTTATATATTATACATGTATAGAGATCAGTGATGTTATAAGTGTTATATATTATATATGTATAGAGATCAGTGATGTTATATGTGTTATATATTATATATGTATAGAGATCAGTGATATGTTATATATTATATATGTATAGAGATCAGTGATGTTATATGTGTTATATATTATATATGTATAGAGATCAGTGATATGTTATATATTACATATGTATAGAGATCAGTGATGTTATATGGGTTATATATTATATATGTATAGAGATCAGTGATGTTATATGTTATATATTATATATGTATAGAGATCAGTGATGTTATATGTGTTATATATTATACATGTATAAAGATCAGTGATGTTATATGGGTTATATATTATATATGTATAGAGATCAGTGATATGTTATATATTACATATGTATACAGATCAGTGATGTTATATGTGTTATATATTATACATGTATAAAGATCAGTGATGTTATATGTGTTATATATTATATATGTATAGAGATCAGTGCTATGTTATATATTATATATATGTATAGAGATCAGTGATATGTTATATATTACATATGTATAGAGATCAGTGATGTTATGTGTTATATATTATATATGTATAGAGATCAGTGATATGTTATATATTATATATGTATAGAGATCAGTGATGTTATATGTGTTATATATTATATATGTATAGAGATCAGTGATGTTATATGGGTTATATATTATATATGTATACAGATCAGTGATGTTATATGTGTTATATATTATATATGTATACAGATCAGTGATGTTATAGATTATATATGTATAGAGATCAGTGATGTTATATATTATATATGTATACAGATCAGTGATGTTATATGTGTTATATATTATATATGTATAGAGATCAGTGATATGTTATATGTGTTATATATTATATATGTATAGAGATCAGTGATGTTACATGGGTTATATATTATATATGTTTAGAGATCAGTGATGTTATATGTGTTATATATTATACATGTATAGAGATCAGTGATGTTATATGTGTTATATATTATACATGTATAGAGATCAGTGATGTTATATGTGTTATATATTATATATGTATACAGATCAGTGATGTTATATGTGTTATATATTATATATGTATACAGATCAGTGATATGTTATATGTGTTATATATTATATATGTATAGAGATCAGTGATGTTATGTGTTATATATTATATATGTATAGAGATCAGTGATGTAATATGTGTTATATATTATACATGTATAGAGATCAGTGATGTTATATGTGTTGTATATTATATATGTATACAGATCAGTGATGTTATATGTGTTATATATTATACATGTATAGAGATCAGTGATGTTATATGTGTTATATATTATATATGTATAGAGATCAGTGATGTTATATGTGTTATATATTATATATGTATACAGATCAGTGATGTTATATGGGTTATATATTATATATGTATACAGATCAGTGATGTTATATGTGTTATATATTATATATGTATACAGATCAGTGATGTTATGTGTTATATATTATATATGTATAGAGATCAGTGATATGTTATATGTGTTATATATTATACATGTATAGAGATCAGTGATGTTATATGGGTTATATATTATATATGTATACAGATCAGTGATGTTATATGTGTTATATATTATACATGTATAGAGATCAGTGATGTTATATGTGTTATATATTATATATGTATAGAGATCAGTGATATGTTATATGTGTTATATATTATATATGTATAGAGATCAGTGATATGTTATATGTGTTATATATTATATATGTATAGAGATCAGTGATATGTTATATATTATATATGTATAGAGATCAGTGATATGTTATATGTGTTATATATTATATATGTATAGAGATCAGTGATATGTTATATGTGTTATATATTATATATGTATAGAGATCAGTGATATGTTATATGTGTTATATATTATATATGTATAGAGATCAGTGATATGTTATATATTATACATGTATAGAGATCAGTGATATGTTATATGTGTTATATATTATATATGTATAGAGATCAGTGATGTTATATGTGTTATATATTATATATGTACAGAGATCAGTGATATGTTATATGTGTTATTATATATGTATAGAGATCAGTGATATGTTATATGTGTTATATATTATATATGTATAGAGATCAGTGATATATGTTATATGTGTTATATATTATACATGTATAGAGATCAGTGATGTTATATGTGTTATATATTATACATGTATAGAGATCAGTGATGTTATATGGGTTATATATTATACATGTATACAGATCAGTGCTATGTTATATGTGTTATTTGTGGTCAGTGCTCAATCGTATAGCGAGCCTACCTAACTGAACCTCTTACTAAACCCCTGTTCCCTACTACATCCTGTAACCCATCTAGGTAGTCAGAGTTATGCCATATACTGCCGCGTAGGAGTACACCTGAAAAATAGAGGGCAAAACTCAGAATGAGAACAAAGCGCTATTAACACGCGCAATAACCCCGTCACCAATGACTGAAATGAATCGTGCCTTACTGACTATGGAATGGGGGTACAGTGCACATAGCACTGAATTCCCAGCCCCCGAATTCCTAACCACGTGTGAGGGCACACCATGATGTGACATCTGTACGGCACCCACAATGCTTAGAGAATGACTGGATATAATGGACGGATCACTATAAAGTATTTAACAAGAATACGTATGTGTTTGACAACAACGTAGTAGTGACTGCCGCCCCCTAAACAATGGCAGTGGCTGATCCCGTTGGATCCTTGACATGTGGAAGCAAAGCTTGCGATACTCGAGCTGAGCATCACTCGTGGGACTTGGGAAAATGCCGTATGATGATAACCTGCCCGGACAATGACATTCATCTGCTATACAATTCAATGCGTAATTATCTGCATCCCTACAAAGTTAATGTAACTACGGCCATGCACCTGTGTGTAACTCTCCTAAACCTTAGGAAACCAAGACAACTCGAGAACAGCGCGGCCTCTAACGTTAAGCTGTCCTGATGTCCCAATGGGGAATTACCTAAGCATCCGCTAACCAACCAACTAAGCCAGCTGACGGCTGGAGGGCTTACGAACCTCCCTCTTTGCGCACTCTTCAGGGCAGATTTGATGGCATGGGACGCAAACAATGATGCTCTGTCAGAGCAAGACCACGTGATATTATGCTGGATACCTGACAGATATACTTTAAATGTATTATGCTGGATGCAAAGAAGAGTGGCAAAACCCGATGAATGCAAGTAGGAATAAAATGGCACATGAGACATCCTCTGGGTATCTAATGTTAAATATCATGTAATTATTTTCCAAGTGCTAACAACGTGTATACACAAATAACTACGTAGTCGCCAACCTAAACCTTTGTCAGGTTACCACTGTAACCAACCTGTGGATGTGACCAGCAATGAAAACCACTTATGCAGCAAACATGACCATGAGACTCAACCAACGTGTGATTACTATCATTGTCAACCTAAGCCAAGATAAACAAAACCAACCACACAGAACCAAGCTATGTCCCTGAACTCACAACCCAAATGCTAAGTAAACATATGGACACATAATGACGTTGCCGCCAACCTGAAGTCGTGTCAGGTTGCAACTGAAATGACCTGTAGATGTGACAGGCCGAAAAATAAATGAAAGACTCAACCAAATCTGTAACCAATAGTATGACCGTCAGCCTGAACCAAAGCAGGTCGTAACCATGATATACCTATAGACGTGGCAATTAGCAATGGAAATATAAAGCTATCCCTGTAGCATGACCCAAATGCTGAATTAACACAACGTATACAAAGACACTGTCGCCAACGTGAAGTCGTGTCAGATTGTATCCGGACTGACCTGTAGACATGACTGGTCTAGCCGAATTAAAAGCTTCAACCAACATGTATGACTACTAGTATCGACGTCAACCTGAAGCCGAGACAGGTTGTAACCATGATTGACCTATAGACGTGACAATTCACAATGGAAAAATAAAGCTATATCCTTGTGCTTAACCTAACAACTGAATAACACAATGTATATGATGACATTGTCACTAACCTGAAGTCGTGTCAGGTTGTATCCAGACTGACCTGTAGATGTGACTGGTCTAGCCAAATTTAAAAAGCCTCAACCAATGTATATGACTATTAGCATCGACGTCAACCTGAAGCTGAGACAGGTCGTAACCATGCTTGACCTGTCGACTTGGCAAGTAATAAACCGAACCCCAGCTATATTTTCGTATGCACGACTCAATGTTAATAAAATGGTGACCCACCGAATAATCCGTGCACAGATTCGCCCAATAACATGAAACCTGTGCCGTGTCAAAGACATGAGTGTATGGTCTAAACACCATAACATAGCAAAAACATATGTACCTATTGAACCTATGAATCTATACTGAACATGAACACCATAAATGTATGCCTAGTATGACTCCTAGACCCATATGCAGACCATGACAATATAAACGTGGGCCAGGCATCATCATCAAGGCCATATGCACCTCACTAACACCATGACCACATGCTCAAACAACCCACGACCGTATACACAGTCAAAACTATATGGGCGTATGTACAAAACTTTGAGCATGTGCACCGAACAAACTATGAACGTATGGCTAGAATGAACTGCATGAGCGAGCATATGCACTGAACAAACTACCTGAGCAGATGCACAGAGCAACTTATCCACACATATGCCCAGTACAACTATATAATTGCATGAAGCACTGATGTATGATACAACACATGAATTTATACATAAGATGCCCATCCCACTGTACAATAACTAGAAAGAACGGATGTGAAGCGATTCCCCCCCCCCCCCATGTGGCAGGTATATTGGGTATATCACAGCCTATGTGTCGTAATATTGTCGCTCTGAAGGCGTGTCAGTAACAACAATTATGCAATGTATCCCCCTGCAGACGTGGCAGGTATAATGGGTATACACCACCTATGTGTCATGTTATTGTTGTTCTGAAGACGTTTCAGTAACAACAATTATGCAAGGTACCCCCCCTACAGACATGGCAGGCATAATGGGTATACACTGCCTATGTGTCGTGTTATTGTTGTTCTGAAGACGTGTCAGTAACAACCACTACGCCATGTATCTCCCTGCAGACGTGGCAGGTATGAAGGGTATAAACCACCTATGGGTCATGAGGCTGTTGCTCTGAAAGCATGTCAGTAATAACTAATGAGTGCCACCCCCTGCTCACATGGTAGATATGACGCCCCGACTGCAACAGCTGTATAAATTCTAAAGTGAGGAACGCATGTGCCCCAATGCTATGCAACTATATGCACTGCAGACACTACAATGAATCTACAAAAGTGCACTGTAAACACTGTAACGTGTGAAAACTACATGAACTAACATTAGCATGAAACCCTGAGAGTATAGACTGAATTTACTATGTGTGCACAGGGATGTGGAATTTCTATCGCCCGACGCCCGGGACTAGCAGTTTTGGGCGCCGGGCAGGTGAATTTGTCCGGCCCTTAGCCCGGCTTTGGGCAAGCAGGGCCGGACCTGACAAGTGCGGCGGATCTGCAGTCTGTATGGAGCGGGCTCCCGACTCCTGCCCGCTCCATACTCTGCAGCCTGTGTCCTCGGAAGCAGAGCAGGGGAGATGAGAAGCTGTGTATGTCTTCTCTCCCCTGCTCTGCAGACGTGCGGGGGGAGATGAGGGGGCGTGGCTTCTTGCTCCCCGTGCAGACCTGCGTCCTCTGCCTTCACTCCCCCCAGCTGTAGCTTCGGAGAGCTGAGGGGAGGAGGCGCGTCTGCGCGGGGAGATGCATGCGGCGCTCTGCAGTATGTATGGAGCGAGCTCGGGATTCCTGCCCGCTCCATACACTGCAGCCCCCAGCTGTTCTCAGTAGCCGGGGGCCGCCGCTAATAGCCAGCATGCGGCGATCGCCGCGGCTGGCTATTAACCCTTTAGATCGCCGCTGTCAAAGCTGACAGCGGCGTCTTAAGGGACATGTGAATGCTCCCTGGTGGGCTAGTGGGGGTGGATCACCCCCCCCGCAGCGCGATCGCAGGGGGGCGATCCACTATGGAGGTAGCCGGAGGACTTACCTCTGCTTCCTCCTGTCCCGGCTCTGTCATTGATAGATCCTGGCTGGACCAGACTCTATCAATGGATCACAGAGCACACAGATTAATAGAGTTCAATAGAATCTATTCATCTGTCTGAGGAATCGAATGATTCCTCATATAAGTGTAATAAAGTGTAAAAATAAATAAATAAAATAAAAAAGTTTTAATAAAAGTTTGAGAGACACATTAACCTAGTGGTCTTCAAACTGTGCCCCTCCAGATGTTACAAAACTACAATTCCCAGCATGCCAGGACAGCCGTTGGCTGTCCTGGCATGCTGGGAGTTGTAGTTTTGCAACATCTGGAGGGCCACAGTTTGAAGACCGCTGCATTAACCCCTTCCATGTTAAAAGTTCAAATCACCCCCTTTTCCTATATAAAAACATGCAAGCATAATAAAAATAAACATATTTGGTATCGCTTCGTGCGTAATTGTACAACCTATGAAAATATAACATTATGTATCCCGTACGGTAAATGTAAAAAAATACCAAACCACAGATTTGCAATTTTTATAATATCCCAGAAAAAAAAGTTAAAAAGCGATTAAAAAGTCAGATCAATACCAAAATGGTACCGATACAAAAAACAGATTATGGCGCAAAAAATTAGCCCTCATACAGCCTGGTATGCGGAAAAAAAATAAAGCTACAGGGGTTAAAAAATGGCAATTAAAAAAATGTGAAAAAGTCCAGAATTAGTAAAACATGATGTAAACGATACAAATCTGGTATCGCTGTAATCAGGCGCCTAAAGTATAAAACTAACCTGTTACCTCAACCACAAGGTAAATGGCGCAGAAAAGAAAAACCACCAAATCTGCAAAATTATCTTTTACTATTTCAATTTCACTTCCCCAAATATATATATATTTTTGGTTCAGAGAATATGTTATTGAAAAATTAAAAGGTGTCATTATAGTAGGTAGTTATGGCTATTATAGGGCGGGGAGGAAAAAAACGAGAGCGTAAAAGCGAAAATTGGCCCGGACAAGTGGATCGTCATGAGGGACAAGTAGATTTTGCTCCATTTTAGTCCCGTGGACAAGTAGTTTTTTATAAAATTTCCACCCCCCTGGTGCATATACACAAACGGACTACATAAAGGAATGCCCACTGTAAATGCCACCATGGCAATAAACACTTATCCACAGTATCAAGTAACAAGCAGATGTAACGTATAACAGCACAAGCGTAAGAACAGTATAATTAATACCAGCATATGTAAATTACAAACATAAGTACAATAAGAATCTATGAGCGTATGTGAGTGTGCTATAAGTGTATGAACAATAACGTACTACCTCACCTATATAATGTAATGTGAAGTTACGAGTCCATATGCCCTATAAGACTACAACTGAGTTAACCAGGATGAAATGAGAACAAACTATATGTGCGTAAGCTCGGGACAAATACATGCACATAATAACAGAGCAAACTATGTGCATATGTATAGCAACTATGCCGTATAACAAACTATGAGCAACTGTACCAATAACTTGATGAACCTATGCTCAGGACAACTACGAACGTATGCACAACAAAGTGCACGGGCGTATGGCCAACAACAAACTATATGAACGTCTGCACAGAACAAATCTGATAAACGTATGCATAGAACAAACAATATGCATGCATGTAGTAATTATATGACCACGTGCTCACGCACAGAACAAAACTCCATGCGCTGTATGACCATATGTGCAGCACTAACGCCACAAGCGCATGCACCGCACAACTCCCACAAGTGCATGTACAGTATAACTCCTACGAGCGTATGTACGATATAAATCCTACAAGCGTGTGTACAGTATGAATGCTACCAGCGAGTGTACAGTATAAACCCTCTGAGCGTATGTACAGTATAAATCCTATGAACATGTGTACAGGATAAATCCTACAAGCGTGTGAACAGTATAAATCCTACAAACACGTGTACAGTATAAATCCTGTGAGCGTGAGTACAGTATAAATCCTACGAGCGTGTACAGTATGAATCCTATGAGCATGTGTACAGTATAAATCCTACGAGCATGTGTACAGTATAAATTCTACGAGCATGTGTACAGTATAAATCCTACGAGCATGTGTACAGTATAAATCCTACGAGCGTGTGTATAGTATAAATGCTACTAGCGTGTGTACAGTATAAATGCTACGAGCGTGTGTACAGTACAAATCCTACGAGCGTGTGTACAGTGACACCTACTGCGACCTAAGATTAACCTAACCTTCCTGCATAACTAAATGACAAAAGCGAAGACCGTACCACCAAACTTTTTTTTTTTTTAATAAGATGTGACATCATCTTGTTGGTGCGTGAACTAGGTTTTTTTTTTATATGGTCCCTGGTGGACTCCCCCCGCCACACTGATCGCGGCCAGCAAATCCCCCCCCCCAATTGTGTGCAGGGTGAGCTCAACAATGGCCAGCAGGGCAGGCAGAAGCCACCACGGAGCCCACCGCTAACTTGGCACCGGTGGTGATATAAAATCTCCCCCCCCCCCAACACTCGAGGCTCGTGGGGGAGCGAGGTCACATGGCGGACATGCCCATATGACAGTGGCGATTCCTGGTTGCAAGTCCCCCTATCGGAGGTGACTCGCAGCGCTCCGCTGCGCATGACAGAAAGAAAACAAACCATATGTAAGGACCCCTTACAATGAAAAATCAGGGCCGGGCCTGGCCGAGGGCAACCCCCCCAAAAAAACTCTGATTTACCCCCGGAGGGGGGAATACACGGAACACCACCTCCCCGGCCACTTAATTATGCGATGACCCCTGACGTAACCCCCCCCCCACGCCAATGCTTGTCTCAACCCAGACATCTGGGCTCGTGGGTGGAGCGAGGTCCTACCATTAGACATCCCCTTCTAGTACATAAGTGCCGGCGCCCGTGACAACTCCCGCAGCCGGAGCCGGCCCACGTGCGCTGCCAGACTACCAATGGGAGCGCATGCAGAGGCCATGAAGCACGTGGGACGCCGTGCTGAAAACCGGGGCTGACTGAGACAGAGACAGGTACTGCCGCGGGTTCTTATAGGGAGTCCCCGCCCCTCCCACAAATACAGGCTAATGAATAAGCCTTCATGCATATTATATATGTATAGAGATCTGATATGATATGTTATATATTATATATGTATAGAGATCAGTGATGTTATATGTGTTATATATTATATATGTATAGAGATCAGTGATATGTTATATATTATATATGTATAGAGATCAGTGATATGTTATATATTATATATGTATAGAGATCAGTTATGTTATATGTGTTATATATGTATAGAGATCAGTGATATGTTATATATTATATATGTATAGAGATCAGTGATATGTTATATGTGTTTTATATTATATATGTATAGAGATCAGTGATATGTTATATATTATATATGTATAGAGATCAGTGATGTTATATGTGTTATATATTATATATGTATAGAGATCAGTGATATGTTATATATTATATATGTATAGAGATCAGTTATGTTATATGTGTTATATATGTATAGAGATCAGTGATATGTTATATATTATATATGTATAGAGATCAGTGATATGTTATATGTGCTATATATTATATATGTATAGAGATCAGTGATATGTTATATGTGTTATTATATATGTATACAGATCAGTGCTGTTATATGTGTTATATATTATATATGTATACAGATCAGTGATATGTTATATATTATATATGTATAGATCAGTGATATGTTATATGTGTTATTATATATGTATACAGCTTGCTCTTCTGAGTGTTGCTGTGTAAGAGGGGGCGTGAAAGAGGAGTTTCAAAAACTGGAGTTTGGAAGCAGGAGGTTGAGATCGCTGTGAGTGTTAATTTCTGATCCCACAAGGTCTACAAAAAATTTTAAGTGTAATTTTGACTGTCTGTTTTTTTCCTATACATTTGTGAAATCCCCATAACTAGATGGCCTCCATGTTGGAAAGTGCAGTCCGGTATATACCCTGCACAATGTATACAATCCTTGACCAGCAGTGTGAGGTGCAGATTGTTGTGCGAGATGTGCGCTAGTTGTCCGTTTGGAAGCCCCGATCCTGCATCTAGAGGGGCGACTGGCAACAATGAGAAGCATTAACAACATGGAGAGGAGTCTCCTGCTCACTGAGCAGGCACTCTCGGGAGTAGAGGTGGGGGAGGACAGTGGGACGGAGTTGCAGGACAGTCAGGCAGTTAGCTGGGTTACAGTTAGAAAGAGGGGTAGGGGGAAAAGTTCAGGGAGGCTAGTCCTGAACTGGAGGGGTAGAGGGAAAAGTGTCAGGGAGGCTAGTCCTGATCTGGACACCCCAACAAGTTTGCCCGCTTGGCAGATGAGGGGGATGCCATTACAGAGCTAGCAGAACTGCAGCAGGATACCGCCTCTGACCGCCAGGGGGGTGTCTGCTCCAGTAAGGAGGGAGGGAGGAGTACAGGGCAGGCCAGACAGGTACTAGTGGTGGGGGACTCAATTATTAGGGGGACAGACAGGGCGATCTGTCACAAAGACCGGGATCGCCGAACAGTGTGTTGTCTTCCTGGCGCACGAGTTCGGCACATCGCGGATCGGGTTGACAGGTTGTTGGGCGGGGCTGGAGAGGACCCAGCAGTCATGGTACATATTGGCACCAATGACAAAGTAAGAGGTAGGTGGAGTGTCCTTAAAAATGATTTCAGGGACTTAGGCCGCAAGCTTAAGGCAAGGACCTCCAAGGTAGTCTTTTCTGAAATACTACCAGTACCACAAGCCACACCAGAGAGGCAGCGGGAGATCAGGGACCTGTACCACGAGCCGCACCAGAGAGGCAGCGGGAGATCAGGGACCTGTACCACGAGCCGCACCAGAGAGGCAGCGGGAGATCAGGGAGGTAAACAAGTGGCTCAGAAGCTGGTGTAGGAAGGAAGGGTTTGGGTTCATGGAGAACTGGGCTGACTTCGCTGTCGGTTATCGGCTCTACCGTAGGGACGGGCTGCACCTCAATGGGGAAGGTGCAGCTTTGCTTGGGGAGAAGATGGCTAGAAGGGTGGAGGAGTGTTTAAACTAGGGACTTGGGGGGGGAGGGAACCTACAGCAAAGAGGGGGAAGATAGTGTAGATAGAGAGGAGGGACTTATAAATGTACCTGGGGGTGGAGTGGAGGGAGGGGTTAGAATAGTTAATAGGAATAGGAGCTGGGGAGGGGTTAGAATAGTTAATAGGAATAGGAGCTGGGGAGGGGTTAGAATAGTTAATAGGAATAGGCTTCATAGGAAAATAAAACTTACACCCTTGAATCCCATTAACCCCAATAACATAAAGGATGGAAATGTAAAGTGAATGTTCACAAATGCCAGAAGCCGAGCAAATAAAATGGGGGAGCTTGAGGCCTTGATACTGGAGGAACATATTGATATAGTTGGGGTCACTGAGACATGGCTGGTGATATAGTTGGGGTCACTGAGACATGGCTGGTGATATAGTTGGGGTCACTGAGACATGGCTGGTGATATAGTTGGGGTCACTGAGACATGGCTGGTGATATAGTTGGGGTCACTGAGACATGGCTGGTGATATAGTTGGGGTCACTGAGACATGGCTGGTGATATAGTTGGGGTCACTGAGACATGGCTGGTGATATAGTTGGGGTCACTGAGACATGGCTGGTGATATAGTTGGGGTCACTGAGACATGGCTGGTGATATAGTTGGGGTCACTGAGACATGGCTGGACTCCTCACATGACTGGGCTGTTAATCTGCAGGGGTTTACATTGTTTCGCAAGGATAGAATGAACAGAAAAGGTGGTGGAGTCTGTCTGTATGTAAGAAGTGGTATGAAAGTCAGTGTGAACGATGCCATAGTGTGTGATGATTCTGAGGAGGTGGAATCACTGTGGGTAGAATTACAAAAGGAGGGAAATACTGAAAAATAATATTTGGTGTAATCTACAGACCCCCTAATATCACTGAAGAGATAGAAGGTCGGCTGTATAAGCAAATAGAGAGGCCGCCCGGGCAGGTACAGTGGTAATAATGGGAGATTATAACTATCCAGATATAGATTGGGGTCGGGGGTTGGCTAAAACTACAAAGGGGCGACAATTCCTAAATTTATTGCAGGATAATTTTATGGGCCAGTTTGTGGAGGACCCAACAAGAAGTGATGCCTTGTGGGATCTGATCATTTCCAACAACGCAGAGCTGGTTGGGAATGTAACTGTGCGGGAAAACCTTGGGAATAGCGACCACAATATAGTTACTTTTCACTTAAAATGTAGAAAACAAAGACAGGCGGGGAAGGCAAAAACATATAACTTTAAAAAGGCAAATTTCCCTGGGCTGAGGGCTGCACTACAGGATATAGACTGGGGGAGGGGTTCTCAAATACTGATACAGAAGGGAAATGGGACATCTTTATATCAACTCTAAATAACTATACAGCTAAATATATACCAAAGGGGAACAAATATAAACCATTAAAACGAAATCCTACATGGCTGACAAATGAGGTTAAAAGAGCAATAAACAACAAAAAAATAGCCTTCAAAAAATACAAATCTGATGGGTCAGCGATAACATTTATACAGTACAAGGAGCTTAATAAAATCTGTAAAAATGTAATAAAAACAGCAAAAATTCAAAACGAGAGACAGGTGGCCAAAGAAAGCAAAACTAATCCTAAATATTTTTTTAGATATATAAATACAAAAAAACCAAGGACAGAGCATGTAGGACCCCGTAATAATGATAATGGGGAGGTTGTCACAGGCGATCAAGAGAAGGCGGAGCTACTGAATGGGTTCTTTAGTTCTGTATATACTATGGAAAAAGGAGCTGACATTGGCCAGGTCAGTGCTGGTAACACATCATGTACAGGTCAGTGCTGGTAACACATCATGTACAGGTCAGTGCTGGTAACACATCATGTACAGGTCAGTGCTGGTAACACATCATGTACAGGTCAGTGCTGGTAACACATCATGTACAGGTCAGTGCTGGTAACACATCATGTACAGGTCAGTGCTGGTAACACATCATGTACAGGTCAGTGCTGGTATCACATCATGTACAGGTCAGTGCTGGTAACACATCATGTACAGGTCAGTGCTGGTAACACATCATGTACAGGTCAGTGCTGGTAACACATCATGTACAGGTCAGTGCTGGTAACACATCATGTACAGGTCAGTGTTGGTAACACATCATGTAATGTACTGAACTGGCTTAATGTAGAGATGGTACAAGGTAAGTTAAGTGATATAAATGTAAGTAAATCTCCAGGGCCGGATGGACTACACCCAAGAGTTCTTAGAGAGGTAAGTTCAGTAATATCTGTACCCCTGTTCATGATATTTAGAGATTCTCTGGTGTCTGGTATTGTGCCAAGGGACTGGCGCAAGGCGAATGTGGTGCCAATCTTCAAAAAGGGCTCTAGGTCTTCCCCAGGGAACTATAGACCGGTAAGTTTAACGTGCATTGTGGGTAAATTGTTTGAAGGACTTATAAGGGATTACATACAGGAATACATAGGGGATAATAGTATTATAAGTGATAACCAGCATGGGTTTACTAAGGATAGAAGGTGTCACCAATCTAATCTGCTTTTATGAAGAGGTGAGTAGAAGCCTTGACAGAGGAATGGCTGTGTATATAGAGGGGGGCTGTGTATACAGAGGGGGGGGGGGCTGTGTATATAGAGGGGGGGCTGTGTATATAGAGGGGGGCTGTGTATATAGAGGGGGGCTGTGTATATAGAGGGGGCTCTGTATATAGAGGGGGCTCTGTATATAGAGGGGGGGCTGTGTATATAGAGGGGGGCTGTGTATATAGAGGGGGGCTGTGTATATAGAGGGGGGGCTGTGTATATAGAGGGGGGGCTGTGTATATAGAGGGGGGGGCTGTGTATATAGAGGGGGGGCTCTGTATATAGAGGGGGGCTGTGTATATAGAGGGGGGGCTGTGGATATAGTGTTTCTGGATTTCCCTAAAGCATTTGATACTGTCCCTCATAGACGTCTGACAGGTAAGTTAAGGTCTTTGGGTTTGGAAACTTTAGTTTGTAACTGGATTGAACACTGATCATGGATCGTACCCAGAGAGTGGGGGTCAATGATTCGTACTCTGATTGGTCCCCGGTTATTAGTGGTGACCCCAAGGTTCTGTACTGGGCCCGCTGCTGTTTAATTTATTTATCAGTGATATAGAGGATGGTATTAACAGCTCTGTATATAGAGGGGGGGGCTGTGTATATAGAGGGGGGCTGTGTATATAGAGGGGGGCTGTGTATATATAGAGGATGGTATTAACAGCTCTGTATATAGAGGGGGGCTGTGTATATAGAGGGGGGCTGTGTATATAGAGGGGGGCTGTGTATATAGAGGGGGGCTGTGTATATAGAGGGGGGGCTGTGTATATAGAGGGGGGCTGTGTATATAGAGGGGGGGCTGTGTATATAGAGGGGGGGCTGTGTATATAGAGGGGGGGCTGTGTATATAGAGGGGGGCTGTGTATATAGAGGGGGGCTGTGTATATAGAGGGGGGGCTGTGTATATAGAGGGGGGCTGTGTATATAGAGGGGGGCTGTGTATATAGAGGGGGGCTGTGTATATAGAGGGGGGCTGTGTATATAGAGGGGGGGCTGTGTATATAGAGGGGGGGCTGTGTATATAGAGGGGGGCTGTGTATACTAATAACCTGCAGCGTCGTATGTCTTAGGGGGGATTAAACTGTCAGAGTCACTGGTAGAGAAGGATCTGGGGGACTTGTAGATCACAGACTACAGAATAGCACAATGTCAGGCTGCTGCTTCCAAGGCCGGCAGGATATTGTCATGTATAAAAAGAGGCCTGGACTCAAGGGACAGGGACATAATACTCCCCCTTTATAAAGCATTGGTACAGTCTATAGTGTATAATACTCCCCCTTTATAAAGCATTGGTACAGTCTATAGTGTATAATACTCCCCCTTTATAAAGCATTGGTACAGTCTATAGTGTATAATACTCCCCCTTTATAAAGCATTGGTACAGTCTATAGTGTATAATACTCCCCCTTTATAAAGCATTGGTACAGTCTATAGTGTATAATACTCCCCCTTTATAAAGCATTGGTACAGTCTATAGTGTATAATACTCCCCCTTTATAAAGCATTGGTACAGTCTATAGTGTATAATACTCCCCCTTTATAAAGCATTGGTACAGTCTATAGTGTATAATACTCCCCCTTTATAAAGCATTGGTACAGTCTATAGTGTATAATACTCCCCCTTTATAAAGCATTGGTACAGTCTATAGTGTATAATACTCCCCCTTTATAAAGCATTGGTACAGTCTATAGTGTATAATACTCCCCCTTTATAAAGCATTGGTACAGTCTATAGTGTATAATACTCCCCCTTTATAAAGCATTGGTACAGTCTATAGTGTATAATACTCCCCCTTTATAAAGCATTGGTACAGTCTATAGTGTATAATACTCCCCCTTTATAAAGCATTGGTACAGTCTATAGTGTATAATACTCCCCCTTTATAAAGCATTGGTACAGTCTATAGTGTATAATACTCCCCCTTTATAAAGCATTGGTACAGTCTATAGTGTATAATACTCCCCCTTTATAAAGCATTGGTACAGTCTATAGTGTATAATACTCCCCCTTTATAAAGCATTGGTACAGTCTATAGTGTATAATACTCCCCCTTTATAAAGCATTGGTACAGTCTATAGTGTATAATACTCCCCCTTTATAAAGCATTGGTACAGTCTATAGTGTATAATACTCCCCCTTTATAAAGCATTGGTACGGCCTCACCTGGAATATGCTGCTCAGTTTTGGGCACCTGTCCATAAAAGGGACACTGCGGAGTTGGAAAGGGGGCAGAGACGCGCGACTAAACTAATATGGGGCCGGAACATCTTAGCTATGAGGAGCGATTAAAGGAGTTACAATTGTTTAGTCTTGAGAAGAGACGTATAAGGGGGGATATGATAAACGTATATAAGTATATAAATGGCCCATACAAAAAATATGGAGAAAAACTGTTCCAGGTTAAACCCCCCCAAAGGACGAGGGGGCACTCCCTCCGTCTGGAGAAGAAAAGGTTTAGTCTCAAGGGGCGACACGCCTTCTTTACCGTGAGGACTGTGAATTTATGGAACGGTCTACCTCAGGAACTGGTCACAGCAGGAACAATTAACAGCTTTAAAACAGGGTTAGATACATTCCTGGAACAAAATAACATTAATGCTTATGAAGAAATATAAAATCTCTCCCCCAATATCGCGCCCCTACCCCTTAATTCCCTGGTTGAACTTGATGGACGTCTGTCTTTTTTCAACCGTACTAACTATGTAACTATGTAACTATACAGATCAGTGATATGTTATATATTATACATGTATAGTGATCAGTGATATGTTATATGTGTTATATATTATACATGTATGGAGATCAGTGATATGTTATGTGTTATATATTATACATGTATAGTGATCATTGATATGTTATATGTGTTATTTTATATGTATACAGATCAGTGATATGTTATATATTATACATGTATAGTGATCAGTGATATGTTCTATGTGTTATATATTATATATGTACAGAGATCAGTGATATGTCATATATTATATATGTATACAGATAAGTGATATGTTATATGTGTATACAGATCAGTGATATGTTATATGTGTTATTATATATGTATACAGATCAGTGATATGTTATATGTGTTATTATATATGTATACAGATCAGTGATATGTTCTGATACATGAGATGCCAGTTATTTGCACACAGTATATAAATCCCTCTGTATAATTACCATTAAGAGGATCAGACGCCTCCGCTGATCACTTACACATAAGATGCTTTACTTACAGATTATCCCTTTGTTACAATATTATTACCTCACCACTTCCCTTGCAACACTTGGCTGTTCAGGTCACATGTCAAGCTGAATATCCGAAAACAAAGAGGTCTCAGCATGGAGTCCAATCTGTATGTAATATATATGTGAAGTGTAGTCCACCTGTAATGTATATATGACGTGTAGTCCGCCTGTAATGTATATGTGACGTGTAGTCCGCCTGCAATATATATGTGACGTGTAGTCCGCCTGTAATGTATATGTGACGTGTAGTCCGCCTGTAATGTATATGTGATGTGTAGTCCACCTGTAATGTATATGTGACGTGTAGTCCACCTGTAATATATATGTGAAGTGTAGTCCACCTGTAATATATATGTGAAGTGTAGTCCGCCTGTAATGTATATGTGACGTGTAGTCCGCCTGTAATGTATATGTGACGTGTAGTCCGCCTGCAATATATATGTGACGTGTAGTCCGCCTGTAATGTATATGTGAAGTGTAGTCCGCCTGTAATGTATATGTGACGTGTAGTCCACCTGTAATGTATATGTGACGTGTAGTCCACCTGTAATGTATATGTGACGTGTAGTCCACCTGTAATATATATGTGAAGTGTAGTCCGCCTGTAATGTATATGTGACGTGTAGTCCGCCTGTAATGTATATGTGACGTGTAGTCCGCCTGCAATATATATGTGAAGTGTAGTCCGCCTGTAATGTATGTGACGTGTAGTCCGCCTGTAATGTATATGTGACGTGTAGTCCGCCTGCAATATATATGTGACGTGTAGTCCGCCTGTAATGTATATGTGAAGTGTAGTCCGCCTGTAATGTATATGTGACGTGTAGTCCGCCTGAAATATATATGTGACGTGTAGTCCGCCTGTAATGTATATGTGACGTGTAGTCCGCCTGTAATGTATATGTGAAGTGTAGTCCGCCTGTAATGTATATGTGCCGTGTAGTCCACCTGTAATGTATATGTGACGTGTAGTCCGCCTGTAATGTATATGTGACGTGTAGTCCGCCTGTAATGTATATGTGACGTGTAGTCCGCCTGTAATGTATATGTGACGTGTAGTCCACCTGTAATGTATATGTGACGTGTAGTCCGGCAGTAATGTATATGTGACGTGTAGTCCGGCAGTAATGTATATGTGACGTGTAGTCCGGCAGTAATGTATATGTGACGTGTAGTCCACCTGTAATGTATATGTGACGTGTAGTCCGCCTGTAATGTATATGTGACGTGTAGACTGCCTGTAATGTATATGTGACGTCTAGTCAGGGTGTAATGTATATGTGACGTGTAGTCCGCCTGTAATGTATATGTGACGTGTAGTCCGGCAGTAATGTATATGTGATGTGTAGTCCGCCTGTAATGTATATGTGACGTGTAGTCAGGGTGTAATGTATATGTGACGTGTAGTCCGCCTGTAATGTATATGTGACGTGTAGTCCGCCTGTAATGTATATGTGATGTGTAGTCCGCCTGTAATGTATATGTGACGTGTAGTCCGCCTGCAATATATATGTGACGTGTAGTCCGCCAGTAATATATATGTGACGTGTAGTCCGCCAGCAATATATATGTGACGTATAGTCCGCCTGTAATATATATGTGACGTGTAGTCCGCCTGTAATGTATATGTGACGTGTAGTCCGCCAGTAATGTATATGTGACGTGTAGTCCGCCAGTAATGTATATGTGACGTGTAGTCCGCCTGTAATGTATGTGTGACGTGTAGTCCGCCAGTAATATATGTGTGACGTGTAGTCCGCCTGTAATATATATGTGACGTGTAGTCCGCCAGTAATTTATATGTGACGTGTAGTCCGCCAGTAATGTATATGTGACGTGTAGTCCGCCTTTAATGTATGTGTGACGTGTAGTCCGCCAGTAATGTATATGTGACGTGTAGCCCACCTGTAATGTATATGTGACGTGTAGCCCACCTGTAATGTATGTGTGACGTGTAGTCCGCCTGTAATGTATGTGCGACGTGTAGCCCACCTGTAATGTATGTGTGACGTGTAGCCCACCTGTAATGTATGTGTGACGTGTAGTCCGCCTGTAATGTATGTGCGACGTGTAGCCCACCTGTAATGTATGTGTGACGTGTAGCCCGCCTTTAATATATATGTGACGTGTAGTCCGCCTGTAATGTATATGTGAGGTGTAGTCCGCCTGTAATATATATGTGATGTGTAGTCCGCCTGCAATATATATATGTGAGGTCTAGTCCACCTGTAATGTATATGTGACGTGTAGTCCGCCTCTAATATATATGTGACGTGTAGTCCGCCTGTAATGTATATGTGACGTGTAGTCCACCTGTAATGTATGTGTGACATGTAGCCCGCCTGTAATATATATGCGACGTGTAGGTGACGTGTAGTCCGCCTGTAATGTATGTGCAACGTCTAGCCCACCTGTAATGTATGTGTGACGTGTAGCCTGCCTTTAATATATATGTGACGTGTAGTCCGCCTGTAATGTATATGTGAGGTGTAGTCCGCCTGTAATATATATGTGACGTGTAGTCCACCTGTAATGTATGTGTGAAATGTAGTCCGCCTGTAATATATATGTGACGTGTATGTGACGTGTAGTCCGCCTGTAATGTATATGTGACGTGAAGTCCACCAGTAATATATAGGTGACGTGTAGTCCGCCTGTAATGTATATGTGACGTGTAGTCCGCCTGTAATGTATATGTGACGTGTAGTCCGCCAGTAATGTATATGTGACGTGTAGTCCGCCAGTAATGTATATGTGACGTGTAGTCCGCCTGTAATGTATATGTGAGGAGTTGTCCGCCTGTAAAATATATGTGAGGTGTAGTTCGCCTGTAATGTATATGTGACGTGTAGTCCGCCTGTAATGTATATGTGACGTGTAGTCCGCCTCTCATATATATATGTGACGTGTAGTCCGCCTGTAATGTATGTGTGACATGTAGCCCGCCTGTAATATATATGCGCCGTGTAGGTGACGTGTAGTCCGCCAGTAATTTATGTGTGACGTGTAGTCCGCCTGTAATGTATGTGCAACGTCTAGCCCACCTGTAATGTATGTGTGACGTGTAGCCCGCCTTTAATATATGTGACGTGTAGTCCGCCTGTAATGTATATGTGAGGTGTAGTCCGCCTGTAATATATATGTGACGTGTAGTCCACCTGTAATGTATGTGTGACATGTAGTCCGCCTGTAATATATATGCGACGTGTATGTGACGTGTAGTCCGCCTGTAATGTATATGTGACGTGAAGTCCGCCAGTAATATATATGTGACGTGTAGTCCGCCTGTAATGTATATGTGACGTGTAGTCCGCCTGTAATGTATATGTGACGTGTAGTCCGCCAGTAATGTATATGTGACGTGTAGTCCGCCTGTAATGTATATGTGAGGAGTTGTCCGCCTGTAAAATATATGTGAGGTGTAGTTCGCCTGTAATGTATATGTGACGTGTAGTCCGCCTGTAATGTATATGTGACGTGTAGTCCGCCTGTAATGTATGTGTGACATGTAGCCCGCCTGTAATATATATGTGACGTGTATGTGACGTGTAGTCCGCCAGTAATGTATGTGTGACGTCTAGCCCACCTGTAATGTATGTGTGACGTGTAGCCCGCCTTTAATATTTATGTGAGGTGTAGTCCGCCTGTAATGTATATGTGAGGTGTAGTCCGCCTGTAATATATATGTGAGGTGTAGTCCGTCTGTAATATATATGTGACATGTAGCCCGCCTGTAATATATATGTGACGTGTATGTGAGGTGTAGTCCGCCTGTAATGTATATGTGACGTGAAGTTCGCCAGTAATATATATGTGACGTGTAGTCCGCCTGTAATGTATATGTGACGTGTAGTCCGCCTGTAATATATATGTGACGTGTAGTCCGCCAGTAATGTATATGTGACGTGAAGTCCACCAGTAATGTATATGTGACGTGTAGTCCGCCTGTAATGTATGTGTGACGTGTAGTCCGCCTGTAATGTATGTGTGACGTGTAGCCCGCCTGTAATGTATATGTGACGTGTAGTCCGCCTGTAATGTATGTGTGACGTGTAGCCCACCTGTAATGTATGTGTGACGTGTAGCCCGCCTTTAATATATATGTGAGGTGTAGTCCGCCTGTAATGTATATGTGAGGTGTAGTCCGCCTGTAATATATATGTGAGGTGTAGTCCGCCTGTAATGTATATGTGACGTGTAGTCCGCCTATAATATATATGTGACGTGTAGTCCACCTGTAATATATATGTGACGTGTAGTCCGCCTGTAATGTATATGTGAGGTGTAGTCCGCATGTAATGTATATGTGACGTGTAGTCCGCCTGTAATGTATATGTGACGTGTAGTCCGCCTGTAATGTATATGTGAGGTGTAGTCCGCCTGTAATGTATATGTGAGGTGCAGTCCGCCTGTAATGTATATGTGAGGTGTAGTCCGCCTGTAATATATATGTGAGGTGTAGTCCGCCTGTAATGTATATGTGAAGTGTAGTCTGCCTATAATATATATGTGACGTGTAGTCCACCTGTAATATATATGTGACGTGTAGTCCGCCTGTAATGTATATGTGAGGTGTAGTCCGCATGTAATGTATATGTGACGTGTAGTCCGCCTGTAATGTATATGTGACGTGTAGTCCGCCTGTAATGTATATGTGAGGTGTAGTCCGCCTGTAATGTATATGTGAGGTGTAGTCCGCCTGTAATGTATATGTGACGTGTAGTCCGCCTGTAATGTATATGTGAGGTGTAGTCCGCCTGTAATGTATATGTGAGGTGCAGTCCGCCTGTAATGTATATGTGAGGTGTAGTCCGCTTGTAATATATGTGTGAGGTGTAGTCCGCCAGTAATGTATATGTGACGTGTAGTCCACCTGTAATGTATGTGTGACATGTAGCCCGCCTGTAATATATATGTGACGTGTATGTGACGTGTAGTCCGTCTGTAATGTATATGTGACGTGTAGTCCGCCTGTAATGTATATGTGAGGTGTAGTCCGCTTGTAATGTATATGTGAGGTGTAGTCCGCCTGTAATGTATATGTGACGTGTAGTCCGCCAGTAATGTATATGTGACGTGTAGTCCACCTGTAATGTATGTGTGACATGTAGCCCGCCTGTAATATATATGTGACGTGTATGTGACGTGTAGTCTGTCTGTAATGTATATGTGACGTGTAGTCCGCCTGTAATGTATATGTGACGTGTAGTCCGCCTGTAATGTATATGTGAGGTGTAGTCCGCCTGTAATGTATATGTGACGTGTAGTCCGCCTGTAATGTATATGTGAGGTGTAGTCCGCCTGTAATGTATATGTGAGGTGCAGTCCGCCTGTAATGTATATGTGAGGTGTAGTCCGCCTGTAATATATATATATATGTGAGGTGTAGTCCGCCTGTAATGTATATGTGACGTGTAGTCCGCCTATAATATATATGTGACGTGTAGTCCACCTGTAATGTATATGTGAGGTGTAGTCCGCATGTAATGTATATGTGACGTGTAGTCCGCCTGTAATGTATATGTGACGTGTAGTCCGCCTGTAATGTATATGTGAGGTGTAGTCCGCCTGTAATGTATATGTGAGGTGTAGTCCGCCTGTTATGTATATGTGACGTGTAGTCCGCCTGTAATGTATATGTGAGGTGTAGTCCGCCTGTAATGTATATGTGAGGTGCAGTCCGCCTGTAATGTATATGTGAGGTGTAGTCCGCTTGTAATATATGTGTGAGGTGTAGTCCGCCAGTAATGTATATGTGACGTGTAGTCCACCTGTAATGTATGTGTGACATGTAGCCCGCCTGTAATATATATGTGACGTGTATGTGACGTGTAGTCCGTCTGTAATGTATATGTGACGTGTAGTCCGCCTGTAATGTATATGTGAGGTGTAGTCCGCTTGTAATGTATATGTGAGGTGTAGTCCGCCTGTAATGTATATGTGACGTGTAGCCCGCTTGTAATATATGTGTGAGGTGTAGTCCACCTGTAATGTATATGTGACGTGTAGTCCGCCTCTAATATATATGTGACGTGTAGTCCACCTGTAATATATATGTGATGTGAGGTGTAGTCCGCCTGTAATGTATATGTGAGGTGTAGTCTGCCTGTAATGTATATGTGAGGTGTAGTCCGCCTGTAATGTATATGTGAGGTGTAGTCCGCCTGTAATGTATATGTGAGGTGTAGTCCGCCTGTAATGTATATGTGACGTGTAGTCCGCCTGTAATGTATATGTGACGTGTAGTCCGCCTGTAATGAATATGTGAGGTGTAGTCCGCCTGTAATGTATATGTGACGTGTAGCCCGCTTGTAATGTATGTGTGACATGTAGCCCGCCTGTAATATGTATGTGACGTGTATGTGACCTGTAGTCCGTCTGTAATGTATATGTGACGTGTAGTCCGCCTGTAATGTATATGTGACGTGTAGTCCTCCTGTAATGTATATGTGAGGTGTAGTCCGCCTGTAATGTATATGTGAGGTGCAGTCCGCCTGTAATGTATATGTGACCTGTAGCCCGCTTGTAATATATGTGTGAGGTGTAGTCCGCCAGTAATGTATATGTGACGTGTAGTCCACCTGTAATGTATGTGTGACATGTAGCCCGCCTGTAATATATATGTGACGTGTATGTGACGTGTAGTCCACCTGTAATATATATGTGACGTGTATGTGAGGTGTAGTCCACCTGTAATGTATATGTGACGTGTAGTCCGCCTCTAATATATATGTGACGTGTAGTCCACCTGTAATATATATGTGATGTGTATGTGAGGTGTAGTCCGCCTGTAATGTATATGTGAGGTGTAGTCTGCCTGTAATGTATATGTGAGGTGTAGTCCGCCTGTAATGTATATGTGAGGTGTAGTCCGCCTGTAATGTATATGTGAGGTGTAGTCCGCCTGTAATGTATATGTGAGGTGTAGTCCGCCTGTAATGTATATGTGACGTGTAGTCCGCCTGTAATGTATATGTGACGTGTAGTCCGCCTGTAATGAATATGTGAGGTGTAGTCCGCCTGTAATGTATATGTGACGTGTAGCCCGCTTGTAATATATGTGTGAGGTGTAGTCCGCCAGTAGTGTATATGTGACGTGTAGTCCACCTGTAATGTATGTGTGACATGTAGCCCGCCTGTAATATGTATGTGACGTGTATGTGAACTGTAGTCCGTCTGTAATGTATATGTGACGTGTAGTCCGCCTGTAATGTATATGTGACGTGTAGTCCGCCTGTAATGTATATGTGACATGTAGTCCACCTGTAATGTATGTGTGACATGTAGCCCGCCTGTAATATGTATGTGACGTGTATGTGAACTGTAGTCCGTCTGTAATGTATATGTGACGTGTAGTCCGCCTGTAATGTATATGTGACGTGTAGTCCGCCTGTAATGTATATGTGAGGTGCAGTCCGTCTGTAATGTATATGTGACGTGTAGCCCGCTTGTAATATATGTGTGAGGTGTAGTCCGCCAGTAATGTATATGTGACCTGTAGTCCACCTGTAATGTATGTGTGACATGTAGCCCGCCTGTAATGTATATGTGACGTGTAGCCCGCTTGTAATATATGTGTGAGGTGTAGTCCGCCAGTAATGTATATGTGACGTGTAGTCCACCTGTAATGTATGTGTGACATGTAGCCCGCCTGTAATATATATGTGACGAGTATGTGACGTGCAGTCTGTCTGTAATGTATATGTGACGTGTAGTCCGCCTGTAATGTATATGTGAGGTGTAGTCCGCCTGTAATGTATATGTGAGGTGTAGTCCGCCTGTAATGTATATGTGACGTGTAGTCCGCCTCTAATATATATGTGACGTGTAGTCCACCTGTAATATATATGTGACGTATATGTGAGGTGTAGTTCGCCTGTAATGTATATGTGACGTGTAGTCCACCTGTAATGTATGTGTGACATGTAGCCCGCCTGTAATATATATGTGACGTGTATGTGACGTGTAGTCTGTCTGTAATGTATATGTGACGTGTAGTCCGCCTGTAATGTATATGTGAGGTGTAGTCCGCCTGTAATGTATATGTGAGGTGTAGTCCGCCTGTAATGTATATGTGACGTGTAGTCCGCCTCTAATATATATGTGACGTGTAGTCCACCTGTAATTTATATGTCACGTGTATGTGAGGTGTAGTCCGCCTGTAATGTATATGTGAGGTGTAGTCCGCCTGTAATGTATATGTGAGGTGTAGTCCGCCAGTAATGTATATGTGAGGTGTAGTCCGCCTGTAATGTATATGTGATGTGTAGCCGCTTGTAATATATGCGTTAGGTGTAGTCCACCTGTAATGTATATGTGACGTGTAGTCCACCTGTAATGTATATGTGACGTGTAGTCCACCTGTAATGTATATGTGATGTGTAGTCCGCCTGTAATGTATATGTGAGGTGTAGCCCGCTTGTAATATATGTGTGAGGTGTAGTCCACCTGTAATGTATATGTGAGGTGTAGTCCACATGTAATGTATATGTGAGGTGTAGTCCGCCTGTAATGTATATGTGAGGTGTAGTCCGCCTGTAATGTGTATGTGACGTGTAGTCCACCTGCAATGTGTATGTGAGTCATCTCTCTGGGGCCCTCATTCTCTCTGGGGCCCTCATTCTCTCTGGGGCCCTCATCTCTCTGGGGCCCTCATCTCTCTGGGGCCCTCATCTCTCTGGGGCCCTCATCTCTCTGGGGCCCTCATCTCTCTGGGGCCCTCATTCTCTCTGGGGCCCTCATTCTCTCTGGGGCCCTTATTCTCTCTGGGGCCCTCATTCTCTCTGGGGCCCTCATTCTCTCTGGGGCCCTCATTCTCTCTGGGGCCCTTATTCTCTCTGGGGCCCTCATTCTCTCTGGGGCCCTCATTCTCTCTGGGGCCCTCATTCTCTCTGGGGCCCTCATTCTCTCTGGGGCCCTCATTCTCTCTGGGGCCCTCATTCTCTCTGGGGCCCTCATTCTTTCTGTGGCCCTCATTCTCTCTGGGGCCCTCATTCTCTCTGGGGCCCTCATTCTTTCTGTGGCCCTCATTCTTTCTGTGGCCCTCATTCTCTCTGGGGCCCTCATTCTCTCTGGGGCCTCTATTGTGTTTGCCGCATCAATCACCTCACAATGGACTTTATTGATTTACGTCTTTTTTTTCTCACAGACACAAAGGGTGTAGGGCGCTGTGCGGCCGCGTCCATCGTAATGGGGGTTGTCTGCTTCTCAGAATCAGATTTTAGGACTTTCCCAGCAATTAAAAATGGATCCGCATTCTTGTGCGACATTTCTATCCTATGTAAGGGGGTGCAGGGACACTTATCATGGCTGATTGTCCTTATATAAGGCGAGGAATGACGCATCAGCCTGCAGTAAAGTCGGGGACAGAGAGGTCATGACCCCTGCAGAATCCGCACCTGTATGGGGGGTCACATGCCTCACGCCTTGGCCCAGTTGCCATGAAATAACCAGTTAGCAGACTATTGTACTGGAAGTGGGCGGGGCTTAGAGCGGGGGATTCTCTCCTGAACGGACGGGTTGTTCTGGAGACTCGTTACTAGGAGAGGAGCCCCCGCCGCCGGTATGTGGTCGGAATGTGACTGGAGGATGATTGGTTCCTGGCAGCGTCACGTTTGATCTTTTACCCCCAATATCTTAGTGCCGCCCCCTCTAACTAAATACACTTTGTGACTTCTCCGGTAAATCCTTTTGGCCCATCTTAGGGCCCCATTCACACAGCGGAATTTACAAACAGAAACCCGCAAAAAAAATTCTACGGTGTGAATGTGGCCGAATAATATGGGGGCGCTCATCTCCTTAAGCCACACCTCCCTCATTACACATCACATGATCTGCCGACATCCAATAAGAACTGAACTTTATATGGAATCGATGTATAAACCCGATGATCCGCGCACAATACTCACTAATAGTTGTGTGCGCTGTATACACGGACATCCTGCGACGCTGTCATGTTCCCCATAGTTCCCACCACTGTGAGACGTACACATTGGGGCCCCTCTTATCATGTCTGATTTATAATATTGGGGCCCCTCTTACCATGTCTGATTTATAATATTGGGGCCCCTCTTACCATGTCTGATTTATAATATTGGGGCCCCTCTTACCATGTCCGATTTATAATATTGGGGCCCCTCTTACCATGTCCGATTTATAATATTGGGGCCCCTCTTACCATGTCCGATTTATAATATTGGGGCCCCTCTTATTATGTTCGATTTATAATATTGGGGCCCCTCTTATTATGTCTGATTTATAATATTGGGGCCCCTCTTATAATGTCTGATTTATAATATTGGGGCCCCTCTTATCATGTCTGATTTATAATATTTGGGCCCCTCTTAATATGTCCGATTTATAATATTGGGGCCCCTCTTATCATGTCTGATTTATAATATTGGGGCCCCTCTTATAATGTCTGATTTATAATATTGGGGCCCCTCTTACCATGTCTGATTTATAATATTGGGGCCCCTCTTATGTCTGATTTATAATATTGGGGCCCCTCTTATCATCATGTCTGATTTATAATATTGGGGCCCCTCTTATCATGTCTGATTTATAATATTGGGGCCCCTCTTACCATGTCTGATTTATAATATTGGGGCCCCTCTTATCATGTCTGATTTATAATATTGGGGCCCCTCTTATCATGTCTGATTTATAATATTGGGGCCCCTCTTATCATGTCTGATTTATAATATTGGGGCCCCTCTTATCATGTCTGATTTATAATATTGGGGCCCCTCGTCTCATGTCTGATTTATAATATTGGGGCCCCTCTTATGTCTGATTTATAATATTGGGGCCCCTCGTCTCATGTCTGATTTATAATATTGGGGCCCCTCTTATGTCTGATTTATTATATTGGGGCCCCTCATCCTCCGGGGGCCCAGGAGTGACCACTTCCTCTGCAGCCCCTTTTTCAGCTTTGTACATTATTTGGTATGGGGGTCCGGACTATGGGGGAGGTGGAGTGACCCCAATACTCACAGTCCCTGGTGCCGAGCCTTCATCCTCACACTGAGGAGCAGCATGCGGATCTCCTGGGTCACCATGTCCTTTATCACCGGGGGGTCGGCCAGGATGGAGCAGCCGGACTGGGGGATCTGGACGGCGGACAGAGAGGTGGAGCGGACGTCTCTCCATAGATCCAGGAGAACCGAAATCTGCGCAGACACAAAGCAGCAACACATCAGAAAAGACCAGAAAACCTGATACAATGTGATCACATAGGATACACTGAGGGGCCACACTAGGCCCCTGACCAGCCAGGATACAATGTGGGGGTCTATGGGGGTCCTGAGGGAGAAGGGACGGGGTCTATGGGGGTCCTGAGGGAGAAGGGGTCGGGGTCTATGGGGCTCCTGAAGGTGAAGAGGCCGGGGTCTATGGGGCTCCTGAGGGTGAAGGGGCCGGGGTCTATGGGGGTCCTGAGGGAGAAGGGCCGGGGTCAATAGGGGTCCTGAGGGAGAAGAGGTCGGGGTCTATGGGGGTCCTGAGGGAGAAGGGGCCGGGGTCAATAGGGGTCCTGAGGGAGAAGAGGTCGGGGTCTATGGGGGTCCTGAGGGAGAAGGGGTCGGGGTCTATGGGGGTCCTGAGGGAGAAGGGGCCGGGGTCTATGGGGGTCCTGAGGGAGAAGGGGCCGAGGTCTATGGGGGTCCTGAGGGAGAAGGGTCAGGGTCTATGGGGCTCCTGAGGGAGAAGGGGCCGGGGTCTATGGGGGTCCTGAGGGAGAAGGGTCGGGGTCTATGGGGCTCCTGAGGGAGAAGGGTCGGGATCTATGGGGCTCCTGAGGGAGAAGGGTTGGGGGTCTATGGGGGTACTGAGGGAGAAGGGTCGGGGTCTATGGGGGTCCTGAGGGAGAAGGGTCGGGGTCTATGGGGCTCCTGAGGGAGAAGGGTTGGGGGTCTATGGGGCTCCTGAGGGAGAAGGGTCGGGGTCTATGGGGCTCCTGAGGGAGAAGGGTTGGGGGTCTATGGGGATCCTGAGGGAGAAGGGTCGGGGTCTATGGGGCTCCTGAGGGAGAAGGGTTGGGGGTCTATGGGGGTCCTGAGGGAGAAGGGTCGGGGTCTATGGGGGTCCTGAGGGAGAAGGGTTGGGGTCTATGGGGGTCCTGAGGGAGAAGGTTCGGGGTCTATACCATCAGTCCCAGTATAGTAGCAGACCCTATATACCATCAGTCCCAGTATAGTAGCAGACCATATATACCCTATACCATCAGTCCCTGTATAGGAGCAGACCATATATACCATCAGTCCCTGTATAGGAGCAGACCCTATATACCATCAGTCCCTGTATAGGAGCAGACCCTATATACCATCTGTCATGATCACACGCTATCGGTCCAGCTAAGACGCTAGAAAGAGTCCCAGCAAGTCACCAAATTAACCCTTAGATAAACGTGTTTCACCAGAGCTGCCTTCAGAAAGGTGAGCTCATATATTTAGAGATCAAAGACCAGAGATGATTAATTAAACATTTAATCTGATAAAAGGTATCACAGTGCTAAATATATAAAAATACAGAAACAAATGACATACAGGTATAACAATATATAAAAGAGTTTAGCAAGACAAGTTCAGAAAACAAAAGATGAAGTTCTTACAGCATGATGATATCAGTCCATGAGTGAGTTCCAGCTGTTCTTAGGATGGTCTTGTCAGCTTGTTGCACAGCATTGAACTTTTTTTTTTTCTTTTAGTCTAGCATTGTTTAAATATCATATCTGCTTTCTTGGGAGGGAGACTCCATTCCCCCCTCCCCTCTGATCCCACCAGGGGGTCTTCTCTCCCTGGCCCCTTATCTGTTTGATTATATGATGGGACCAAAGTGCATGACTTCAAAGGAGATACCAAGACAGCCAGACCCCCAATAAAATGCAATACACAAAACACAGTCTGAATGACCTCTCACCCCTGTCTGGGATGATCCATCACACAGTTATAATTTATAATACACATATAGGATTTTAATAATCAGGCCTTGGGCAAGACACCTCCCCCTTTAGATGGGGACAGAGAGATCTTGCCTTTCCAGGCTAATCGATCTGTCTCCATTACTCCTCTATTTCTCCCTGACGCGATCGTAGCAGGACTTCTGCCTGGACTGTGCTGCTGTGAGGTTGTCCTGTACCAGCCCAGTCAGTTCTGGCATCCTGTCCCTGAATCTCAGAACATACTCCACCACAGAAGTCTCAGGGGCAGGTAGCCCCCCTTCCCATTCTCCCCTAACTAAATCTCGGGGTCCCCGCACTTTGTGGCCATATAATAACTCAAAGGGTGAGAAACCTGTAGACTCTTGGGGTACCTCCCTGTAAGCAAATAACAGATGGGGTAAATACTTTCCCAGTCTCTGCCCTCTGATTCTACAAATGTTTTTAGCATTTGTTTCAAGGTGCCATTGTTACCGGACACTCTGTCCAACCAATGTAGAGGGTTGTGATCAGTTATGACAGTAAAATCCCTGCCGTACAGGTATGGCTGTAATGTTTGCAAAGCCCAGACCACAGCTAGACATTCCTTCTCTATGACCGCATAGGCCACTCCCAAATGTCCTGCCAGGGAGGTCTCATGGGCCAACCTCAGCAGCTCTTCCCTGTACTGCCTAGGAACCACTAACTGCCTTTCTCCCTCCTGGGCCCCTAGCATGCCTTCGGAAAGGGACTCCCAGTACAAGATATCATTTTCCCAATATACCCGATGCCCCTCTGTGTCAACACCTGTATGCTCAGCACGTTGTCTCAGCCCTTCAAGGGAAGGGTCACTGCACAGAGCTTCCCGGAAATGCTCATTTCCCAGCCCCCATCTTGTGGTATCAGGGAGCACATTTCCCCCAGGTGAACTAGCATCTCCACCTTCCTCCCCCTCAGTTCCAGACATAACAATACAGGCATCATACACAGGGCTATCACTCCTTCCCTCCTCCTCCTTAGGCTCACAGGATTGGGACATATCACTCACTGCTGGTCCCTCATCCTTACATGTCACCAGGGGCACACCAACCCCTCCCCCTAGCCCATCTCCACTAGGTTTTGGCATTGGCAATGCATTGTCACCACATTTTACAATACACCCCATTTCACTTTTGGAGAACATTACTGGTTCAGTCACAGGTAAACAATTATCAATCCCCAGCACCCCCTCCCAGTTTCCACATCTCGCAGTGTCTCCCAAAGTCTCGCACAGTACCTCAGAATGAACAGGGTGCTCTCCTAGCCCATCTGGTGTGCAGGTAGTGTCCTCTGGAGCGTAATGACAGAGCATCCGACCCAAATCATTCCCCAGCAGAACATTAACAGGGATGTCCTCAGAGAACCCCCATCTCCCGCAAACCTTGCCTGTACCCCAATCCAGGTACACACGGGCCATGGGCACAGCAGGCCGCACACCTCCAATTCCTTTTAAAGCCATGGTTCTTCCAGGGATGATGTCCTCTGTATCCACCACTTCAAGCCGCACCAAGGTAAAGGAGGCTGCAGAATCTCGCAAACCCACTGTGACCCGCTCACCCACAGTTACACTCTGCAGGTTATCCACTCTTTTCTCCACCGCTCCGGACACCAGAAGA
Organism: Hyla sarda; assembly: GCF_029499605.1. Taxonomy (NCBI): domain Eukaryota; kingdom Metazoa; phylum Chordata; class Amphibia; order Anura; family Hylidae; genus Hyla; species Hyla sarda. The sequence continues at coordinate 235,595,848 of NC_079195.1, forward strand.
ACGGCTGTGTGTCCTCCAGCTACTGTTGGAGAATTCTTTTTGTTGGGGCAAGTGGCACTCAGGTGCCCAATATTTTTGCATCTGTAACATCGGCGGGTGTCCCCCGGACCCAATGTGGCTCCTTTTGCTTTTGGGAATGATGGCAAGAATTTCCCGGCTGACCTGGTGGTGCTTTGTGGTTGTGTGGCTCCCCTCCAGGTACTTGCTCCAGCTTGTGCAGATCCACGCTTTGTGGTCGGTGCCCGGTTGTTGGCGAAGTCATCTCCAAGTTCTGCTGCTTCCGTTGCTGTCTTGGGCTTGCGGTCCAAAATCCACTCTCTGGCTTCAAAGCTCCGTGTTTGGAGAAGCTGATCCAGGACCATCAAGTCCTCCAGGGCCTCATAGGTAGTGACTTTTAGGCCCCCAGTCCATTGCCTGAATGCAGTCCTTAGCTGACCTGCATGTTCAGTGCAGCTTTCTGTGGCACTTCGTTGCAAAGTCCGAAACTTTTTCCGATAAGTCTCTGGAGTCAGATTAAAACTTTTAAGCAGGGCAGATTTTATTGCCTCATAGTCCTGGTCACCCTCAGAGGGAAGTGAAGCAAACACATCCAGAGCTTTCCCTCGCAGCCGTGGGGTTAGATATCGTCCCCACTGTTCCTTAGGTAGATGGAACTGCCGGCAAACCTTTTCAAATCCCCTCAGGAACACATCCAGATCACCATCTTTTTCCAACATGGGGAAATGTTCCAAGCGGGGTTTGTGGTCTCCTTGATCCTGCACATCACTCCGTGTGGATGAAGTATCCCCTCTCAGCCTCAGAACCTCCAGTTCATGCCTTCGCTGGGCCTCTCTTTCTGCGGCTCGTGCCTGGGACTCTCTCTCTGCGGCTCGTGCCTGTGCCTCTCTCTCTGCGGCTCGCGCCTGGGCCTCTCTCTCTGCGGCTCGTGCCTGGGCCTCTCTCTCTGCGGCTCGTGCCTGGGCCTCTCTATCTGCGGCTCGTGCCTGGGCCTCTCTCTCTGCGGCTCGTGCCTGGGCCTCTCTCTCTGCGGCTCGTGCCTGGGCCTCTCTCTCTGCGGCTCGTGCCTGGGCCTCTCTCTCAGCAGCTCGTGCCTCTCTCTCTGCGGCTCGTGCCTGGGCCTCTCTCTCTGCGGCTCGTGCCTGGGCCTCTCTCTCTGCGGCTCGTGCCTGGGCCTCTCTCTCTGCGGCTCGTGCCTGGGCCTCTCTTTCTGCGGCTCGTGCCTGGGCCTCTCTTTCTACGGCTCGTGCCTCTCTCTCAGCAGTTTGGTACTGGAGAAGCAGTTGGAGTTTCATATTGGCATCCACATTCCCAAGGTGTTGTAAAGCAGTCCGCATATAAGAGTCCAAGGCCTCATGTGGAGTACTGTCCTAATGGGGAGTAATGTTATATTCCCCAGGAGATATCAGTCCTTGGATGGCAGTTCCAGCGGTAGGACTTTGTCTCGTGTCACTCAGCTCTTCTGCACGGGCATCATACTCCACAAGATCAGCAATAAGTTGTTCCTTGTTCTTTCCTGCAGTAGGGATGTCCTTTTCTTGGCACATTAGCTCCAGTGCAGGCTTGGACTGCCTGCGATATGCCTCCATATTTCCGAGATGAGACAGAGGAGGTAAAACAAGAGATGGGGAGGACAGAACTGTCTTGCACTCTTTTTGTATGTCTTTTAAACCAGCACTGAGCTCTGTCTTTGGAATTTACACACAAGAAGATGTATGCAATTTCTTTTTTGTGCTAAGATTTCCTTACAGGTAAAATCCAGCAAGCACCAAAAATCTCTAAATATATCCGGACGCTGCCACCAGTTGTCACGATCACACCCTATCGGTCCAGCCAAGACGCTAGAGAGAGTGTAATGGTGCAAAGGTTAAAGCCGCCAGACTTCTGGGTATCCACTACAAGTCCCAGCAAGTCACCAAATTAACCCTCAGATAAACGTGTTTCCAGAGCTGCCTTCAGAAAGGTGAGCTCATATATTTAGAGATCAAAGACCAGAGCTGATTAATTAAACATTTAATCTGATAAAAGGTATCACAGTGCTAAATATATAAAAATACAGGAACAAATGACATACAGGTATAACAATATATAAAAGAGTTTAGCAAGTTCAGAAAACAAAAGATGAAGTTCTTACAGCATGATGATATCAGTCCATGAGTGAGTTCCAGCTGTTCTTAGGATGGTCTTGTCAGCTTGTTGCACAGCAATGAACAACCATTTTAGTCTAGCATTGTTTAAATATCATATCTGCTTTCTTGGGAGGGAGACTCCATTCCCCCCTCCCCTCTGATCCCACCAGGGGGTCTTCTCTCCCTGGCCCCTTATCTGTTTGATTATATGATGGGACCAGGGTGAACGACTTCAAAGGAGATACCAAGACAGCCAGACCCCCAATAAAATGCAATACACAAAACACAATCTGAATGACCTCTCACCCATGTCTTGGATGATCCATCACACAGAGTTATAATTTATAATACACATATAGGATTTTAATAATCAGGCCTTGGGCCAGACACCATCATTCCCTGTATAGGAGCAGACCCTATATACCATCATTCCCTGTATAGGAGCAGACCCTATATACCATCAGTCCCTGTATAGGAGCAGACCCTATATACCATCAGTCCCTGTAGAGGAGCAGAGGAGCAGACCCTATATACCATCAGTCCCTGTAGAGGAGCAGAGGAGCAGACCCTATATACCATCAGTCCCTGTATAGGAGCCGGCCCTATATACCATCAGTCCCTGTATAGGAGCCGACCCTATATACCATCAGTCCCTGTACAGGAGCCGATCCTATATACCATCAGTCCCTGTATAGGAGCAGACCCTACATACATTCAGTCCCTGTATAGGAGCAGACCCTACTTACCTTCAGTCCCTGTATAGGAGCAGACCCTATATACCATCAGTCCCTGTATAGGAGCAGACCCTATATACCATCAGTCCTTGTATAGGAGCAGACCCTATATACCATCAGTCCCTGTATAGGAGCAGACCCTATATAACATCAGTCCCTGTATAGGCGCAGACCCTATATACCATCAGTCCCTGTATAGGAGCCGACCCTACATACCATCAGTCCCTGTATAGGAGCAGACCCTACATACCATCAGTCCCTGTATAGGAGCAGACCCTCCATACCTTCAGTCCCTGTATAGGAGCAGACCCTATATACCTTCAGTCCCTGAATAGGAGCAGACCCTATATACCTTCAGTCCCTGTATAGGAGCAGACCCTATATACCATCAGTCCCTGTATAGGAGCAGACCCTATATACCATCAGTCCCTGTATAGGAGCAGACCCTACATACCATTAGTCCCTGTATAGGAGCAGACCCTATATACCATTAGTCCCAGTATAGGAGCAGACCCTATATACCATCAGTCCCAGCATAGGAGCAGACCCTATATACCATCAGTCCCTGTATAGGAGCAGACCCTATATACCATCAGTCCCTGTATAGGAGCAGACCCTATATACCATCAGTCCCAGTATAGGAGCAGACCCTATATACCATCAGTCCCTGTATAGGAGCAGACCCCATATACCATCAGTCCCTGTATAGGAGCAGACCCTATATACCATCAGTCCCTGTATAGGAGCAGACCCTATATACCATCAGTCCCTGTATAGGAGCAGACCCTATATACCATCAGTCCCTGTATAGGAGCAGACCCTATATACCATCAGTCCCTGTATAGGAGCAGACCCTATATACCATCAGTCCCTGTATAGGAGCAGACCCTATATACCATCAGTCCCTGTATAGGAGCAGACCCTATATACCATCAGTCCCTGTATAGGAGCAGACCCTATATACCATCAGTCCCAGTATAGGAGCAGACCCTATATACCATCAGTCCCTGTATAGGAGCAGACCCTATATACCATCAGTCCCTGTATAGGAGCATACCCTATATACCATCAGTCCCTGTATAGGAGCAGACCCTATATACCATCAGTCCCTGTATAGGAGCAGACCCTATATACCATCAGCCCCTGTATAGGAGCAGACCCTATATACCATCAGTCTCTGTATAGGAGCAGACCCTATATACCATCAGTCCCTGTATAGGAGCAGACCCTATATACCATCAGTCTCTGTATAGGAGCAGACTCTATATACCATCAGTCCCTGTATAGGAGCAGACCCTATATACCATCAGTTCCTGTATAGGAGCAGACCCTATATACCATCAGTCCCTGTATAGGAGCAGACCCTATATACCATCAGTCCCTGTATAGGAGCAGACCCCATATACCATCATTCCCTGTATAGAAGCAGACCCTATATACCATCAGTCTCTGTATAGGAGCAGACCCCATATACCATCAGTCCCTGTATAGGAGCAGACCCTATATACCATAAGTCTCTGTATAGGAGCAGACCCTATATACCATCAGCCCCTGTATAGGAGCAGACCCTATATACCATCAGCCCCTGTATAGGAGCAGACCCTATATACCATCAGCCCCTGTATAGGAGCAGACCCTATATACCATCAGTCCCTGTATAGGAGCAGACCCTATATACCATTAGTCCCAGTATAGGAGCAGACCCTATATACCATCAGTCCCAGCATAGGAGCAGACCCTATATACCATCAGTCCCTGTATAGGAGCAGACCCTATATACCATCAGTCCCTGTATAGGAGCAGACCCTATATACCATCAGTCCCAGTATAGGAGCAGACCCTATATACCATCAGTCCCTGTATAGGAGCAAACCCTATATACCATCAGTCCCTGTATAGGAGCAGACCCTATATACCATCAGTCCCTGTATAGGAGCAGACCCTATATACCATCAGTCTCTGTATAGGAGCAGACCCTATATACCATCAGTCCCTGTATAGGAGCAGACCCTATATACCATCAGTCCCTGTATAGGAGCAGACCCCATATACCATCATTCCCTGTATAGAAGCAGACCCTATATACCATCAGTCTCTGTATAGGAGCAGACCCCATATACCATCAGTCCCTGTATAGGAGCAGACCCTATATACCATAAGTCTCTGTATAGGAGCAGACCCTATATACCATCAGTCCCTGTATAGGAGCAGACCCTATATACCATCAATTCCTGTATAGGAGCAGACCCTATATACCATCAGTCCCTGTATAGGAGCAGACCCTATATACCATCAGTTCCTGTATAGGAGCAGACCCTATATACCATCAGTTCCTGTATAGGAGCAGACCCTATATACCATCAGTCCCTGTATAGAAGCAGACCCTATATACCATCAGTCCCTGTATAGGAGCAGACCCTATATACCATCAGTCCCTGTATAGGAGCAGACCCTATATACCATCAGTCCCTGTATAGGAGCAGACCCTATATACCATCAGTCCCTGTATAGGAGCAGACCCTATATACCATCAGTCCCTGTATAGGAGCAGACCCTATATACCATCAGTCCCTGTATAGGAGCAAACCCTATATACCATCAGTCCCTGTATAGGAGCAGACCCTATATACCATCAGTCCCTGTATAGGAGCAGACCCTATATACCATCAGTCCCTGTATAGGAGCAGACCCTATATACCATCAGTCCCTGTATAGGAGCAGACCCTATATACCATCATTCCCTGTATAGGAGCAGACCCCATATACCATCATTCCCTGTATAGGAGCAGACCCTATATACCATCAGTCCCTGTATAGGAGCAAACCCTATATACCATCAGTCCCTGTATAGGAGCAGACCCTATATACCATCAGTCCCTGTATAGGAGCAGACCCTATATACCATCAGTCCCTGTATAGGAGCAGACCCTATATACCATCATTCCCTGTATAGGAGCAGACCCTATATACCATCATTCCCTGTATAGGAGCAGACCCTATATACCATCATTCCCTGTATAGGAGCAGACCCCATATACCATCATTCCCTGTATAGGAGCAGACCCTATATACCATCAGTCCCTGTATAGGAGCAGACCCTATATACCATCATTCCCTGTATAGGAGCAGACTCCATATACCATCAGTCCCTGTATAGGAGCAGACCCCATATACCATCATTCCCTGTATAGGAGCAGACCCTATATACCATCAGTCCCTGTATAGGAGCAGACCCCATATACCATCATTCCCTGTATAGGAGCAGACCCTATATACCATCAGTCCCTGTATAGGAGCAGACCCTATATACCATCATTCCCTGTATAGGAGCAGACCCCATATACCATCAGTCCCTGTATAGGAGCAAACCCTATATACCATCAGTCCCTGTATAGGAGCAGACCCTATATACCATCAGTCCCTGTATAGGAGCAGACCCTATATACCATCAGTCCCTGTATAGGAGCAGACCCTATATACCATCAGCCCCTGTATAGGAGCAGACCCTATATACCATCAGCCCCTGTATAGGAGCAGACCCTATATACCATCAGTCCCTGTATAGGAGCAGACCCTATATACCATCAGTTCCTGTATAGGAGCAGACCCTATATACCATCATTCCCTGTATAGGAGCAGACCCTATATACCATCAGTTCCTGTATAGGAGCAGACCCTATATACCATCAGTTCCTGTATAGGAGCAGACCCTATATACCATCATTCCCTGTATAGGAGCAGACCCTATATACCATCATTCCCTGTATAGGAGCAGACCCTATATACCATCAGTCCCTGTATAGGAGCAGACCCTATATACCATCAGCTCCTGTATAGGAGCAGACCCTATATACCATCAGTCCCTGTATAGGAGCAGACCCCATATACCATCATTCCCTGTATAGGAGCAGACCCTATATACCATCAGCTCCTGTATAGGAGCAGACCCTATATACCATCAGTCCCTGTATAGGAGCAGACCCTATATACCATCAGTCCCTGTATAGGAGCAGACCCTATATACCATCATTCCCTGTATAGGAGCAGACCCTATATACACAATGTGCGGCTCCTCTGGTTCCCGGCCTCAGATTTTATCTAATTTCTACAAAGACTCAAATTATTCTTCCAAAAAATAAGATGAGTAAATCCTGGTGACTGGCAGATTAACCCCTCAGTGGCTGCACCGGGGTCTCCTACACCCAGAATGAAGAATATTCACATCTACAGCGAAGAGAAGCAGTGGGGGGGGGGGGGTAACAAGGAAAACCCAGAGGGGCAATGGTAGGGGGTGCAATATTCTGAATACTATGCATAATCTCAGGCCCTATCTTATGTGAAGGATAGCCTTATACCTATCCCTATCTTATATGAAGGATAGCCTTATACCTATCCCTATCTTATATGGAGGATAGCCTTATACCTATCTCTATCTTATATGAAGGATAGCCTTATACCTATCTCTATCTTATATGAAGGATAGCCTTATACCTATCTCTATCTTATATGAAGGATAGCCTTATACCTATCCCTATCTTATATGGAGGATAGCCTTATACCTATCTCTATCTTATATGAAGGAGCCTTATACCTATCTCTATCTTATATGAAGGATAGCCTTATACCTATCTCTATCTTATATGAAGGATAGCCTTATACCTATCTCTATCTTATATGAAGGATAGCCTTATACCTATCTCTATCTTATATGAAGGATAGCCTTATACCTATCTCTATCTTATATGGAGGATAGCCTTATACCTATCTTTATCTTATATGAAGGATAGCCTTATACCTATCCCTATCTTATGTGAAGGATAGCCTTATACCTATCCCTATCTTATATGAAGGATAGCCTTATACCTATCCCTATCTTATGTGAAGGATAGCCTTATACCTATCCCTATCTTATATGAAGGATAGCCTTATACCTATCTCTATCTTATATGAAGGATAGCCTTATACCTATCTCTATCTTATATGAAGGATAGCCTTATACCTATCTCTATCTTATATGAAGGATAGCCTTATACCTATCTTGTGTGAAGGATAGCCTTATACCTATCCCTATCTTATATGAAGGATAGCCTTATACCTATCTCTATCTTATATGAAGGATAGCCTTATACCTATCTTATGTGAAGGATAGCCTTATACCTATCCCTATCTTATGTGAAGGATAGCCTTATACCTATCTCTATCTTCTATGAAGGATAGCCTTATACCTATCCCTATCTTATATGAAGGATAGCCTTATACCTATCCCTATCTTATATGAAGGATAGCCTTATACCTATCCCTATCTTATATGGAGGATAGCCTTAATGGGGGTAATGGCACAAGGGGATCAGAGGGAGGGGGGATAATGGCACAAGGGGATTATTATGGAGGGGGGATATTGGCACAAGGGAATCAGAGGAAGGGGGGATAATGGCACAAGGGAATCAAAGGAAGGGGGGATAATGGCACAAGGGGATCAGAGGGAGGGTGGGATAATGGCACAAGGGAATCAGAGGAAGGGGGGATAATGGCACAAGGGGATAAGAGGAAGGGGGGATAATGGCACAAGGGGATCAGAGGGAGGGGGGATAATGGCAAAAGGGAATCAGAGGAAGGGGGGGGATAATGGCACAAGGGAATCAGAGGAAGGGGGGGGATAATGGCACAAGGGGATCAGAGGAAGGGGAGATAATGGCACAAGGGAATCAGAGGAAGGGGGGGATAATGGCACAAGGGGATCAGAAGGAGGGGGGATAATGGCACAAGAGAATCAGAGGAAGGGGGGGTAATGGCACAAGGGGATCAGAGGGAGGGGGGGATAATGGCACAAGGGGATTAATATGGAGGGGGGATAATGGCACAAGGGGATTAATATGGAGGGGGGATAATGGCACAAGGGAATCAGAGGGAGGGGGGATAATGGCACAAGGGAATCAAAGGAAGGGGGGATAATGGCACAAGGGGATCAGAGGAAGAGGGATAATGGCACAAGGGGATCAGAGGAAGGGGGGATAATGGCACAAGGGAATCAGAGGGAGGGGGGATAATGGCACAAGGGAATCAGAGGGAGGGGGGGGGGTAATGGCACAAGGGAATCAGAGGGAGGGGGGGGATAATGGCACAAGGGAATCAGAGGGAGGGGGGGGGTAATGGCACAGGGGAATCAGAGGAAGGGGGGGGGATAATGGCACAAGGGGATCAGAGGAAGGGGGGGATAATGGCACAAGGGGATCAGAGGGAGTTGGGGGGGATAATGGCACAAGGGGATTAATATGGAGGGGGATAATGGCACAAGGGAATCAGAGGAAGGGGGGGATAATGACACAAGGGAATCAGAGGAAGGGGGGGATTATGGCACAAGGGAATCAGAGGAAGGGGGGGATTATGGCACAAGGGAATCAGAAGGAGGGGGATAATGGCACAAGGGGATTAATCTGGAGGGGGGATAATGGCACAAAGGGATTAAGTATCGCAATAGTATAAAGGTAAGAACACGCCTTTTGTCCGCGGATACCACTCCTGCGAGGGGGTACCAGCGGACATGCTTTCAGCCTTTGGGGGTACAGTCGCCAAAAAAGGTTGAGAACCCCTGCGGTGAGGGTAAGTGTGGTAGGGAGAGTGTATGACAGTGAATGCGGTGGGGGTCAGTGCGGTACGGGGAATGTATAATGGCGAGTGTGGTGGGGTTGGGTGCAGTTTGGGTGAGTGTGGTATGGGGCGTGTATAACGGTGAGTGCGGTGGGGTTGAGTGTGGTACGAGGAGTGTATGACGGTGAGTACGGTGGGGCTGAGTGTGGTATGAGGAGTGTATGACGGTGAGTGCGGTGGGGCTGAGTGTGGTATGAGGAGTGTATGACGGTGAGTACGGTGGGGCTGAGTGTGGTATGAGGAGTGTATGACGGTGAGTACGGTAGGGTTGAGTGTGGTACGAGAAGTGTATGACGGTGAGCGCGGTGGGGTTGAGTGTGGTATGTGGAGTGTATGACGGTGAGTATGGTGGGGTTTAGTGTGGTACGAGGAGTTTATGACGGTGAGCGCGATGGGGTTGAGTGCAGTGGGGGTGAGTGTGCTATGACGAGTTTATGACGGTGAGTGTCAGTGCGGTATGGGGAATGTATGATGGCGAGTGTAGTGGGGTTCAGTGCAGTGGGGTTGAGTGTGGTATGACGAGTGTATGAGCGTGAGTGCAGTGGGGGTGAGTGCGGAAAGAGGAGTGTATGATGGTGAGTGCGGTTGAGTGCAAAAGGGGGTGAGTGTGGTATGACGAGTTTATGACGATGAGTGCGGTGGGGGTCAGTGCGGTACGGGGAATGTATGATGGCGAGTGCGGTGGGTTTGAGTGCAGTGGGGTTGAGTGTGGTACAAGGAGTGTATGAGGGTGAGTGCGGTTGAGTGCAGTGGGGGTGAGTGTGGTATGGGGAGTATTTAACGGTGAGTGCAGTGGGGGTCAGTGTGGTATGGGGAGTATTTAACGGTGAGTGGAGTGGGGGTCAGTGTGGTACGGGGAGTGTATAACGGTGAGTGCAGTGGGGGTCAGTGTGGTGCGGGGAGTATTTAACGGTGAGTGCAGTGGGGGGGGGGAGTACGGTACAGGGAATGTATAACGGTGAGTGCGGTGGGGTGAGTGCGATACGGGAAGTGTACGCTTATATGGTTTGTATGGTGGAGTGTATGAGGTTGTGTGCGGTATAGAGTGTATGGCGGTATCCTATATAACACTGTAGAGCGCTCAGTAGGCGGAGCTTTGGATGACCTCCCTCTGTGCACACTCACCTCTGCATGTAAATCCAGGCTGAGGTCGACAGCTCCTTCTCCCAGAATCCTCTTGATCTCATCTCGCTCACTACAGGGCACCTGATCCTCCACCAATTTCCACAGCGATGGAGGAGGCTCCAGAAGTTCCCCATAACCGCTATCCTGATCACTGGTTGGCTGCAGCATGGCAGACTCCAGGAGGGGGCGCTCTGCGGAAAACAGCAACATAGCAAAACATTATCTCCCCTCTAGTGACACACAGCTTAATGTATTTTCTGTAAGGAGGAGGGTATGGAGGAGACTGTGCTGTACAGAGGAGTGTATGAAGGAGACTGTACTGTACAGAGGAGGGTATGGAGGAGACTGTACTGTACAGAGGAGTGTATGAAGGAGACTGTACTGTACAGAGGAGTGTATGAAGGAGACTGTACTGTACAGAGGAGTGTATGAAGGAGACTGTACTGTACAGAGGAGGGTATGGAGGAGACTGTGCTGTACAGAGGAGTGTATGAAGGAGACTGTACTGTACAGAGGAGGGTATGGAGGAGACTGTGCTGTACAGAGGAGTGTATGAAGGAGACTGTACTGTACAGAGGAGGGTATGGAGGAGACTGTGCTGTACAGAGGAGTGTATGAAGGAGACTGTACTGTACAGAGGAGGGTATGGAGGAGACTGTGCTGTACAGAGGAGTGTATGAAGGAGACTGTACTGTACAGAGGAGGGTATGGAGGAGACTGTGCTGTACAGAGGAGTGTATGGAGGAGACTGTACTGTACAGAGGAGGGTATGGAGGAGACTGTGCTGTACAGAGGAGTGTATGAAGGAGACTGTACTGTACAGAGGAGTGTATGAAGGAGACTGTACTGTACAGAGGAGTGTATGAAGGAGACTGTACTGTACAGAGGAGTGTATGAAGGAGACTGTACTGTACAGAGGAGGGTATGGAGGAGACTGTACTGTACCGATGAGTGTATGAAGGAGACTGTACTGTACAGAGGAGGGTATGGAGGAGACTGTGCTGTACAGAAGAGGGTATAGAGGAGACTGTGCTGTACAGAAGAGGGTATGGAGGAGACTGTGCTGTACAGAGGAGGGTATGGAGGAGACTGTGCTGTACAGAGGAGGGTATAGAGGAGACTGTGCTGTACAGAGGAGGGTATGGAGGAGACTGTACTGTACAGAGGAGGGTATGGAGGAAACTGTGCTGTACAGAGGAGGGTATAGAGGAGACTGTGCTGTACAGAGGAGGGTATGGAGGAGACTGTACTGTACAGAGGAGGGTATGGAGGAGACTGTGCTGTACAGAGGAGTGTATGGAGGAGACTGTACTGTACAGAGGGGGGTATGAAGGAGACTGTACTGTACAGAGGAGGGTATGGAGGAGACTGTACTGTACAAAGGAGGGTATGGAGGAGACTGTGCTGTACAGAGGAGGGTATGGAGGAGACTGTGCTGTACAGAGGAGTGTATAAGGGAGACTGTGCTATACAGAGGAGTGTATGGAGGAGACTGTGCTGTACAGAGGAGTTTATGGAAGAGACTGTGGTGTACAGAGGATGGTATGGAGGAGACTGTGCTGTACAGAGGAGTGTATAGAGACTGTGCTGTACAGAGGATGGCATGGAGGAGACTGTACTGTACAGAGGAGGGTATGGAGGAGACTGTGCTGTACAGAGGAGTGTATGGAGGAGACTGTGCTGTACAGAGGAGTGTATGGAGACTGTGCTGTACAGAGGAGGGTATGGAGGAGACTGTGCTGTACAGAGGAGTGTATGGAGGAGACTGTTCTGTACAGAGGAGGGTATGAAGGAGACTGTACTGTACAGAGGAGGGTATGGAGGAGACTGTACTGTACAGAGGAGGGTATAGAGGAGACTGTACTGTACAGAGGAGGGTATGGAGAAAACTGTGCTGTACAGAGGAGGGTATGGAGGAGACTGTACTGTACAGAGGAGGGTATGGAGGACACTGTGCTGTAGAGAGGAGGGTATGGAGGAGACTGTACTGTACAGAGGAGGGTATAGAGGAGACTGTACTGTACAGAGAAGGGTATAGAGGAGCCTGTACTGTACAGAGGAGGGTATAGAGGAGACTGTGCTGTACAGAGGAGGGTATAGAGGAGACTGTACAGAGGAGGGAATGGAGGAGACTGTACTGTACAGAGGTGTGTATGGAGGAGACTGTGCTGTACAGAGGAGGGTATAGAGGAGACTGTACAGAGGAGGGTATAGAGGAGACTGTACTGTACAGAGGTGTGTATGGAGGAGACTGTGCTGTACAGAGGAGGTTATGGAGGAGACTGTGTTGTACAGAGGAGGGAATGGAGGAGACTGTACAGAGGAGTGTATGGAGGAGACTGCTGTACAGAGGAGTGTATGGAGGAGACTGTGCTGTACAGAGGAGGGTATGGAGGAGACGGTGCTGTATAGAGGAGGGTATGGGGGAGACTGTGCGTTACAGAGGAGTGTATGGAGGAGACTGTGTTGTACAGAGGAGGGTATGGAGGAGACTGTACTGTACAGAGGAGACTGTACTGTACAGAGGAGGGTATGGAGGAGACTGTACTGTACAGAGGAGGGTATGGAGGAGACTGTACTGTACAGAGGAGGGTATGGAGGAGACTGTGCTGTACAGAGGAGTGTATGGAGACTGTGCTGTACAGAGGAGGGTATGGAGGAGACTGTGCTGTACAGAGGAGTGTATGGAGGAGACGGTGCTGTATAGAGGAGGGTATGGAGGAGACTGTGCTTTACAGAGGAGTGTATGGAGGAGACTGTGTTGTACAGAGGAGGGTATGGAGGAGACTGTACTGTACAGAGGAGACTGTACTGTACAGAGGAGGGTATGGAGGAGACTGTACTGTACAGAGGAGTGTATGGAGGAGACTGTGCTTTACAGAGAAGTGTATGGAGGAGACTGTTCTGTACAGAGGAGGGTATGAAGGAGACTGTACTGTACAGAGGAGGGTATAGAGGAGACTGTACTGTACAGAGGAGGGTATGGAGAAAACTGTGCTGTACAGAGGAGGGTATGGAGGAGACTGTACTGTACAGAGGAGGGTATGGAGGACACTGTGCTGTAGAGAGGAGGGTATGGAGGAGACTGTACTGTACAGAGGAGGGTATAGAGGAGACTGTACTGTACAGAGAAGGGTATAGAGGAGCCTGTACTGTACAGAGGAGGGTATAGAGGAGACTGTGCTGTACAGAGGAGGGTATAGAGGAGACTGTACAGAGGAGGGAATGGAGGAGACTGTACTGTACAGAGGTGTGTATGGAGGAGACTGTGCTGTACAGAGGAGGGTATGGAGGAGACTGTACAGAGGAGTGTATGGAGGAGACTGTGCTGTACAGAGGAGGGTATGGAGGAGACGGTGCTGTATAGAGGAGGGTATGGAGGAGACTGTGCTTTACAGAGGAGGGTATGGAGGAGACTGTACTGTACAGAGGAGGGTATGGAGGAGACTGTGCTGTACAGAGGAGTGTATGGAGACTGTGCTGTACAGAGGAGGGTATAGAGGAGACTGTGCTGTACAGAGGAGTGTATGGAGGAGACTGCTGTACAGAGGAGTGTATGGAGGAGACCGTGCTGTTCAGAGGAGTGTATGGAGGAGACGGTGCTGTATAGAGGAGGGTATGGAGGAGACTGTGCTTTACAGAGGAGTGTATGGAGGAGACTGTGTTGTACAGAGGAGGGTATGGAGGAGACTGTACTGTACAGAGGAGACTGTACTGTACAGAGGAGGGTATGGAGGAGACTGTACTGTACCGAGGAGGGTATGGAGGAGACTGTGCTGTACAGAGGAGTGTATGGAGACTGTGCTGTACAGAGGAGGGTATGGAGGAGACTGTGCTGTACAGAGGAGGGTATGGAGGAGACTGTTCTGTACAGAGGAGGGTATGAAGGAGACTGTACTGTACAGAGGAGGGTATGGAGGAGACTGTACTGTACAGAGGAGGGTATAGAGGAGACTGTACTGTACAGAGGAGGGTATGGAGAAAACTGTGCTGTACAGAGGAGGGTATGGAGGAGACTGTACTGTACAGAGGAGGGTATGGAGGACACTGTGCTGTAGAGAGGAGGGTATGGAGGAGACTGTACTGTACAGAGGGGGGTATAGAGGAGCCTGTACTGTACAGAGGAGGGTATAGAGGAGCCTGTACTGTACAGAGGAGGGTATAGAGGAGCCTGTACTGTACAGAGGAGGGTATGGAGGAGATTGTACTGTACAGAGGAGGGTATAGATGAGACTGTACAGAGGAGGGAATGGAGGAGACTGTACTGTACAGAGGAGGGTATGTAGGAGACTGTGCTGTACAGAGGAGGGTATGGAGGAGACTGTGCTGTACAGAGGAGGGTATGGAGGAGACTGTACTGTACAGAGGAGGGTATGGAGGAGATTGTGGTGTATAGAGGAGGGTATGGAGGAGACTGTACTGTACAGAGGAGACTGTACTGTACAGAGGAGGGTATGGAGGAGACTGCACTGTACAGAGGAGGGTATGGAGGAGACTGTACTGTACAGAGGAGTGTATGGAGGAGACTGAACTGTACAGAGGATGGAGGTGACTGTGCTGTACAGAGGAGTGTATGGAGGAGACTGTGCTGTACAGAGGAGTATATGGAGGAGACTGTACTGTACAGAGGAGTGTATGGAGGAGACTGTGCAGTACAGAGGAGTATATGGAGGAGACTGTGCTGTACAGAGGGTATGGAGGATACTGTGCTGTACAGATGAGGGTATAGAGGAGACTGTACTGTACAGAGGAGGGTATAGAGGAGACTGTACTGTACAGAGGAGGGTATAGAGGAGACTGTACTGTAGAGAGGAGGGTATAGAGGAGACTGTACTGTAGAGAGGAGGGTATAGAGGAGACTGTACTGTACAGAGGAGGGTATGGAGGAGACCGCACTGTCCAGAGAAGGGTATGGAGGAGACCGTGCTGTACAGAGGAGGGTATGGAGGAGACTGTGCTGTACAGAGGAGGGTATGGAGGAGACTGTGCTGTACAGAGGAGGGTATAGAGGAGACTGTACTGTACAGAGGAGGGTATAGAGGAGACTGTGCTGTACAGAGGAGGGTATAGAGGAGACTGTGCTGTACAGAGGAGGGTATAGAGGAGACTGTGCTGTACGGAGGAGGGTATAGAGGAGACTGCTGTACAGGGAGGGTATGGAGGAGACTGTGCTGTACAGAGGAGGGTATGGAGGAGACTGTACTGTACAGGGGAGTGTATGGAGGAGACTGAACTGTACAGAGAAGGGTATGGAGGAGACTGGACTGTACAGTGAAGGGTATGGAGGAGACTGTGCTGTACAGAGGAGGGTATAGAGGAGACTGTACTGTAGAGAGGGTATAGAGGAGACTGTGCTGTACGGAGGAGTGTATGGAGGAGACTGTACTGTAGAGAGGAGGGTATAGAGGAGACTGTACTGTACGGAGGAGTGTATGGAGGAGACTGTACTGTAGAGAGGAGGGTATAGAGGAGACTGTACTGTAGAGAGGAGGGTATAGAGGAGACTGTGCTGTACAGAGGAGGGTATGGAGGAGACTGTACTGTACAGAGGAGGGTATAGAGGAGACTGTACTGTACAGAGGAGGGTATAGAGGAGACTGTACTGTACAGAGGAGGGTATAGAGGAGACTGTACTGTACAGAGGAGGGTATAGAGGAGACTGTACTGTACAGAGGAGGGTATAGAGGAGACTGTACTGTACAGAGGAGGGTATATAGGAGACTGTACTGTACAGAGGAGGGTATGGAGGAGACTGTACTGTAGAGAGGAGGGTATAGAGGAGACTATACTGTACAGAGGAGGGTATGGAGGAGACCGAACTGTCCAGAGAAGGGTATGGAGGAGACTGTGCTGTACAGAGGAGGGTATGGAGGAGACTGTGCTGTACAGAGGAGGGTATAGAGGATACTGTAATGTACAGAGGAGGGTATAGAGGAAACTGTACTGTACAGAGGAGTGTATGGAAGAGACTGTGCTGTACGGAGGAGGGTATGGAGGAGACTGTGCTGTATGGAGGAGGGTATGGAGGAGACTGTGCTGTACAGAGGAGCGTATGGAAGAGACTGTGCTGTACAGAGGAGGGTATAGAGGAGACTGTACTGTACAGAGGAGCGTATGGAAGAGACTGTACTGTACAGAGGAGCGTATGGAAGAGACTGTGCTGTACAGAGGAGGGTATAGAGGAGACTGCTGTACAGAGGAGGGTATAGAGGAGACTGTACTGTACAGAGGAGGGAATGGAGGAGACTGTACTGTACAGAGGAGGGAATGGAGGAGACTGTGCTGTACGGAGGAGGGTATGGAGGAGACTGTGCTGTACAGAGGATGGAGGTGACCACAGCCCCTCCTCAGGATGACATCCCCTACAACAGGGCCCCTCAGGATCACATCCCCTATAACCGGGGCCCCTCAGGATCACATCCCCTATAACCGGGGCCCCTCAGGATCACATCCCCTATAACAGGGGCCCCTCAGGATCACATCCCCAATAACAGGGGCCCCTCAGGATCACATCCCCTATAACCGGGGCCCCTCAGGATCACATCCCCTATAACAGGGGCCCCTCAGGATCACATCCCCTATAACCGGGGCCCCTCAGGATCACATCCCCAATAACAGGGGCCCCTCAGGATCACATCCCCTATAACCGGGGCCCCTCAGGATCACATCCCCTATAACAGGGGCCCCTCAGGATCACATCCCCTATAACAGGGGCCCCTCAGGATCACATCCCCTACAACAGGGGCCCCTCAGGATCACATCCCCTACAACAGGGGCCCCCTCAGGATCACATCCCCTACAACAGGGGCCCCTCAGAATCACATCCCCTACAACAGGGGCCCCTCAGGATCGCATCCCCTACAACAGGGGCCCCTCAGGATCGCATCCCCTACAACAGGGGCCCCTCAGGATCGCATCCCCTACAACAGGGGCCCCTCAGGATCGCATCCCCTACAACAGGGGCCCCTCAGGATCGCATCCCCTACAACAGGGGCCCCTCAGGATCGCATCCCCTACAACAGGGGCCCCTCAGGATCGCATCCCCTACAACAGGGGCCCCTCAGGATCACATCCCCTATAACTGGGGCCCCTCAGGATCACATCCCCTATAACAGGGGCCCCTCAGGATCACATCCCCTACAACTGGGGCCCCTCTGGATCACATCCCCTATAACAGGGGCCCCTCAGGATCACATCCCCTATAACAGGGGCCCCTCAGGATCACATCCCTTATAACAGGGGCCCCTCAGGATCACATTTCCTATAACAGGGGCCCCTCAGGATCACATCCCCTATAACAGGGGCCCCTCAGGATCACATCCCCTACAACAGGGGCCCCTCAGGATCACATCCCCTACAACAGGGGCCCCTCAGGATCACATCCCCTACAACAGGGGCCCCTCAGGATCACATCCCCTATAACAGGGGCCCCTCAGGACCACATCCCCTATAACAGGGGCCCATTACCTTTCTGCTGCTTCCGGGTCCCGAATCCAGGTAAACACAGCAGTTACTATGGAGATTCAGACACGCCCCTAGACACCGCTAAATCCACGCCCCTTAATTAAAGCGGCAACGACAGGACAAAGAGCAGGGAAGAAACTGATCCTCGTGCACAGTACTACTTCTCCTGTAATGTATGTATGGGGAGCGCACAGTACTACTTCTCCTGTAATGTATGTATGGGGAGCGCACAGTACTACTTCTCCTGTAATGTATGTATGGGGAGCGCACAGTACTACTTCTCCTGTAATGTATGTATGGGGAGCGCACAGTACTACTTCTCCTGTAATGTATGTATGGGGAGCGCACAGTACTACTTCTCCTGGTATATATGTATGGGGAGCGCACAGTACTACTTCTCCTGTAATGTATGTATGGGGAGCGCACAGTACTACTTCTCCTGGTATGTATGTATGGGGAGCGCACAGTACTATTTCTCCTGTAATGTATGTATGGGGAGCGCACAGTACTACTTCTCCTGGTATGTATGTATGGGGAGCGCACAGTACTACTTCTCCTGTAATGTATGTATGGGGAGCGCACAGTACTACTTCTCCTGGTATGTATGCATGTATGGGGAGCGCACAGTACTACTTCTCCTGTAATGTATGTATGGGGAGCGCACAGTACTACTTCTCCTGTAATGTATGTATGGGGAGCGCACAGTACTACTTCTCCTGGTATGTATGTATGGGGAGCGCACAGTACTACTTCTCCTGGTATGTATGTATGGGGAGCGCACAGTACTACTTCTCCTGTAATGTATGTATGGGGAGCGCACAGTACTACTTCTCCTGTAATGTATGTATGGGGAGCGCACAGTACTACTTCTCCTGTAATGTATGTATGTATGGGGAGCGCACAGTACTACTTCTCCTGTAATGTATGTATGTATGGGGAGCGCACAGTACTACTTCTCCTGGTATGTATGTATGGGGAGCGCACAGTACTACTTCTCCTGGTATGTATGTATGTATGGGGAGCGCACAGTACTACTTCTCCTGGTATGTATGTATGGGGAGCGCACAGTACTACTTCTCCTGTAATGTATGTATGTATGGGGAGCGCACAGTACTACTTATCCTGGTATGTATGTATGGGGAGCGCACAGTACTACTTATCCTGGTATGTATGTATGAATGTATGGGGAGCGCACAGTACTACTTCTCCTGGTATGTATGTATGGGGAGTGCACAGTACTATTTCTCCTGTAATGTATGTATGTATGGGGAGCGCACAGTACTACTTCTCCTGTAATGTATGTATGTATGGGGAGCGCACAGTACTACTTATCCTGGTATATATGTATGGGGAGCGCACAGTACTACTTATCCTGGTATGTATGTATGAATGTATGGGGAGCGCACAGTACTACTTCTCCTGGTATGTATGTATGGGGAGTGCACAGTACTATTTCTCCTGTAATGTATGTATGTATGGGGAGCGCACAGTACTACTTCTCCTGTAATGTATGTATGTATGGGGAGCGCACAGTACTACTTATCCTGGTATGTATGTATGAATGTATGGGGAGCGCACAGTACTACTTCTCCTGGTATGTATGTATGAATGTATGGGGAGCGCACAGTACTACTTCTCCTGGTATGTATGTATGGGGAGTGCACAGTACTATTTCTCCTGTAATGTATGTATGGGGAGCGCACAGTACTACTTCTCCTGGTATGTATGTATGGGGAGTGCACAGTACTACTTCTCCTGGTATGTATGTATGTATGTATGTATGGGGAGTGCACAGTACTACTTCTATAATGTCTGTATAAGGACTGCACAGTACTACTTCTGTAATGTACGTATGAGGAGTGCACAGTACCACTTCTCTATGTATGGACATTGCACAGTACCACTTCTCTCCTATATGTATAGACATTGCACAGTACCACTTCTCTATGGACATTGCACAGTACTACTTCTCTATGTATGGACATTGCACAGTACCACTTTTCTATGTATGGACATTGCACAGTACCACTTTTCTATGTATGGACATTGCACAGTACCACTTTTCTATGTATGGACATTGCACAGTACCACTTTTCTATGTATGGACATTGCACAGTACCACTTCTCTATGTGTGGACATTGCACAGTACCACTTCTCTCCTATATGTATAGACACTGCACAGTACCACTTCTCTATAGACATTGCACAGTACCACTTCTCTATGTATGGACATTGCATAATACCACTTCTCTATGTATATACGTTGCACAGTACCACTTCTCTATGTATATACGTTGCACAGTACCACTTCTCTATGTATATACGTTGCACAGTACCACTTCTCTATGTATATACATTGCACAGTACCACTTCTCTATGTATATACATTGCACAGTACCACTTCTCTATGTATGGACATTGCACAGTACCACTTTTCTATGTATCGACATTGCACAGTACCACTTTTCTATGTATCGACATTGCACAGTACCACTTCTCTATGTATGGACATTGCACAGTACCACTTCTCTCCTATATGTATAGACACTGCACAGTACCACTTCTCTATGGACATTGCACAGTACCACTTCTGTATGTATGACATTGCACAGTACCACTTCTCTATGTATGGACATTGCACAGTACCACTTCTCTATGTATGGACGTTGCACAGTACCACTTCTCTATGTATATACGTTGAACAGTACCACTTCTCTATGTATATACATTGCACAGTACCACTTCTCTATGTATGGACATTGCACAGTACCACTTCTCTATGTATGGACATTGCACAGTACCACTTCTCTATGTATATACATTGCACAGTACCACTTCTCTATGTATATACATTGCACAGTACCACTTCTCTATGTATGGACATTGCACAGTACCACTTCTCTATGTATGGACATTGCACAGTACCACTTCTCTATGTATATACATTGCACAGTACCACTTCTCTATGTATGGGCATTGCACAGTACCACTTCTCTATGTATATACATTGCACAGTACCACTTCTCTATGTATGGGCATTGCACAGTACCACTTCTCTATGTATATACATTGCACAGTACCACTTCTCTATGGACATTGCACAGTACCACTTCTCTATGTATATACATTGCACAGTACCACTTCTCTATGTATGGGCATTGCACAGTACCACTTCTGTATGTATATACATTGCACAGTACCACTTCTCTATGTATATACATTGCACAGTACCACTTCTCTATGTATGGGCATTGCACAGTACCACTTCTCTATGTATGGGCATTGCACAGTACCACTTCTCTATGTATATACATTGCACAGTACCACTTCTCTATGTATATACATTGCACAGTACCACTTCTCTATGTATATACATTGCACAGTACCACTTCTCTATGTATATACATTGCACAGTACCACTTCTCTATGTATATACATTGCACAGTACCACTTCTCTATGTATATACATTGCACAGTACCACTTCTCTATGTATGGGCATTGCACAGTACCACTTCTCTATGTATGGGCATTGCACAGTACCACTTCTCTATGTATGGGCATTGCACAGTACCACTTCTCTATGTATGGGCATTGCACAGTACCACTTCTCTATGTATGGGCATTGCACAGTACCACTTCTCTATGTATATACATTGCACAGTACCACTTCTCTATGTATATACATTGCACAGTACCACTTCTGTATGTATATACATTGCACAGTACCACTTCTGTATGTATATACATTGCACAGTACCACTTCTGTATGTATGGACGTTGCACAGTACCACTTCTCTATGTATGGGCATTGCACAGTACCACTTCTCTATGTATGGGCATTGCACAGTACCACTTCTCTATGTATATACATTGCACAGTACCACTTCTCTATGTATGGGCATTGCACAGTACCACTTCTCTATGTATATACATTGCACAGTACCACTTCTCTATGTATATACATTGCACAGTACCACTTCTCTATGTATATACATTGCACAGTACCACTTCCCGCCCTGTCTCAGATAATCACGTTATGTCTGGGGGGTGCAGTGTTTCCGGAATGTGCAGACGGATCCGGCGGGCGCGGCGTGGAATGTGCGCCCTATAGGCCCCGCGCTGCGCCATCTGCCGCCCCTTCTCTGCTGGGACTTAAAGGGCCGGTGTATGTGAATTATTCCTCCTTCACAGTGCTGCAGCTTTATGCTACATTTTCTCTGCTAGCTGTCAGTGAATGGAAACATTCTCCTGACTTCTTGATGTGGCCCTGCACAGCTGAGGGTCTGTCACAATGTATGGATTTAGTCACTCTACAAAATGATCCGAACGAAGTTCAGTCAGAAAATCAGCTGAAAACAAAATCCTATACGGCCGTTATTTTGTGACGCAAGATAAATAAATGGCGCATGAACTATTTCTCCCGTTATCGTCCGTCACAAAATAACGGACGTTAATTAATAACGGGCGATAACGGGTTAAAACAGCTATTAGAAAAATCCCATAGATTGTAATAGGATTTTGTTATCGCCGTTTTCAGCAGATTTTCAGACAAAATTTCGTACGGATCTTTAAAACTGAGTCATTTTGTAGTGTGAAAGGGGCCTGACGACGGGTGACAATGGGTGACAATGGGTGACAACGGGTGATAATGGGTGACGACGGGTGATAATGGGTGACGACGGGTGATAATGGGTGACAACGGGTGACGACGGGTGATAATGGGTGACGACGGGTGATAATGGGTGACAACGGGTGACGACGGGTGATAATGGGTGACGACGGGTGATAATGGGTGACAACGGGTGACGACGGGTGATAATGGGTGACGACGGGTGATAATGGGTGACGACGGGTGATAATGGGTGACGACGGGTGATAATGGGTGACGACGGGTGATAATGGGTGACAATGGGTGACAATGGGTGACAACAGGTGACAACGGGTGATAATGGGTGACAACGGGTGACGACGGGTGATAATGGGTGACGACGGGTGACGACGGGTGATAATGGGTGACGACGGGTGATAATGGGTGACGACGGGTGATAATGGGTGACAACGGGTGACGACGGGTGATAATGGGTGACGACGGGTGATAATGGGTGACGACGGGTGATAATGGGTGACGACGGGTGATAATGGGTGACGACGGGTGATAATGGGTGACGACGGGTGATAATGGGTGACAACGGGTGATAATGGGTGATAATGGGTGACAACGGGTGATAATGGGTGATAACGGGTGATAATGGGTGACGACGAGTGATAACGGGTGATAATGGGTGATGACGGGTGATAATGGGTGACGACGGGTGACGACGGGTGATAATGGGTGACGACGGGTGATAATGGGTGACAACAGGTGATAATGGGTGACAACGGGTGATAATGGGTGACAACGGGTGATAATGGGTGACAACGGGTGACGACGGGTGACGACGGGTGACAATGGGTGACAATGGGTGATAATGGGTGACAACGGGTGACGACGGGTGATAATGGGTGATAATGGGTGACGACGGGTGATAATGGGTGACGACGGGTGATAATGGGTGACGACGGGTGATAATGGGTGACAACGGGTGATAATGGGTGACAACGGGTGACGACGGGTGATAATGGGTGACGACGGGTGACAATGGGTGATAATGGGTGACAACGGGTGACGACGGGTGATAATGGGTGATAACGGGTGATAACAGATAACGGGTGATAACAGATAACGGGTGATAACAGATAACGGGGGATAACAGATAACGGGTGATAACAGGTAACGGGTGATAACAGGTAACGGGTGATAACAGATAACGGGTGATAACAGATAACGGGTGATAACAGATAACGGGGGATGACAGATAACGGGTGATGACAGATAACGGGGGATAACAGATAACGGGTGATAACAGATAACGGGTGATAACAGATAACGGGTGATAACAGATAACGGGGGATGACAGATAACGGGTGATGACAGGTAACGGGTGATAACAGATAACGGGGGATAACAGGTAACGGGGGATAACAGATAACGGGGGATAACAGGTAACGGGTGATAACAGATAACGGGGGATAACAGATAACGGGGGATAACAGGTAACGGGGGATAACAGGTAACGGGGGATAACGGGTGATAACAGATAACGGGTGATAACAGATAACGGGGGATAACAGATAACGGGTGATAACAGATAACGGGTGATAACAGATAACGGGGGATAACAGATAACGGGGGATAACGGGTGATAACAGATAACGGGGGATAACGGGTGATAACAGATAACGGGTGATAACAGATAACGGGGGATAACAGATAACGGGTGATAACAGATAACGGGTGATAACAGATAACGGGGGATAACAGATAACGGGGGATAACGGGTGATAACAGATAACGGGGGATAACGGGTGATAACAGATAACGGGTGATAACAGATAACGGGGGATAACAGATAACGGGGGATAACAGGTAACGGGGGATAACAGGTAACGGGGGATAACAGGTAACGGGGGATAACAGATAACGGGGGATAACAGATAACGGGGGATAACAGGTAACGGGGGATAACAGGTAACGGGGGATAACAGATAACGGGGGATAACAGATAACGGGGGATAACAGATAACGGGGGATAACAGATAACGGGTGATAACAGATAACGGGGGATAACAGATAACGGGGGATAACAGATAACGGGGGATAACAGATAACGGGTGATAACAGATAACGGGGGATAACAGGTAACGGGGGATAACAGGTAACGGGGGATAACAGATAACGGGGGATAACAGATAACGGGGGATAACAGATAACGGGGGATAACAGATAACGGGTGATAACAGATAACGGGGGATAACAGGTAACGGGGGATAACAGGTAACGGGGGATAACAGGTAACGGGGGATAACAGATAACGGGTGATAACAGGTAACGGGGGATAACAGATAACGGGGGATAACAGATAACGGGTGATAACAGATAACGGGGGATAACAGGTAACGGGGGATAACAGGTAACGGGGGATAACAGGTAACGGGGGATAACAGATAACGGGGGATAACAGGTAACGGGGGATAACAGGTAACGGGGGATAACAGATAACGGGTGATAACAGGTAACGGGGGATAACAGATAACGGGTGATAACAGATAACGGGGGATAACAGGTAACGGGGGATAACAGGTAACGGGGGATAACAGATAACGGGTGATAACAGGTAACGGGGGATAACAGATAACGGGGGATAACAGATAACGGGTGATAACAGATAACGGGGGATAACAGGTAACGGGGGATAACAGGTAACGGGGGATAACAGGTAACGGGGGATAACAGATAACGGGGGATAACAGGTAACGGGGGATAACAGATAACGGGGGATAACAGATAACGGGGGATAACAGGTAACGGGGGATAACAGGTAACGGGGGATAACGGGTGATAACAGATAACGGGTGATAACAGATAACGGGGGATAACAGATAACGGGTGATAACAGATAACGGGTGATAACAGATAACGGGGGATAACAGATAACGGGGGATAACGGGTGATAACAGATAACGGGGGATAACGGGTGATAACAGATAACGGGGGATAACAGATAACGGGTGATAACAGATAACGGGTGATAACAGATAACGGGTGATAACAGATAACGGGTGATAACAGATAACGGGGGATAACAGATAACGGGTGATAACAGATAACGGGTGATAACAGATAACGGGGGATAACAGATAACGGGGGATAACGGGTGATAACAGATAACGGGGGATAACGGGTGATAACAGATAACGGGTGATAACAGGTAACGGGGGATAACAGATAACGGGTGATAACAGGTAACGGGTGATAACAGGTAACGGGTGATAACAGATAACGGGTGATAACAGATAACGGGTGATAACAGATAACGGGTGATAACAGATAACGGGGGATAACAGATAACGGGTGATAACAGATAACGGGGGATAACAGATAACGGGGGATAACAGATAACGGGGGATAACAGGTAACGGGGGATAACAGATAACGGGTGATAACAGATAACGGGGGATAACAGATAACGGGGGATAACAGATAACGGGGGATAACAGATAACGGGGGATAACAGATAACGGGTGATAACAGATAACGGGTGATGACAGGTAACGGGTGATAACAGATAACGGGTGATAACAGGTAACGGGTGATAACAGATAACGGGTGATAACAGGTAACGGGTGATAACAGGTAACGGGTGATAACAGATAACGGGTGATAACAGATAACGGGTGATAACAGATAACGGGTGATAACAGATAACGGGGGATAACAGATAACGGGGGATAACAGATAACGGGTGATAACAGATAACGGGGGATAACAGATAACGGGTGATAACAGATAACGGGTGATGACAGGTAACGGGTGATAACAGATAACGGGTGATAACAGATAACGGGGGATAACGGGTGATAACAGATAACGGGTGATAACAGGTAACGGGTGATAACAGGTAACGGGTGATAACAGGTAACGGGTGATAACAGATAACGGGTGATAACAGGTAACGGGGGATGACAGATAACGGGTGATGACAGGTAACGGGTGATAACAGATAACGGGTGATAACAGATAACGGGGGATGACAGGTAACGGGGGATAACAGATAACGGGTGATAACAGGTAACGGGGGATAACAGATAACGGGTGATAACAGATAACGGGTGATAACAGGTAACGGGTGATAACAGGTAACGGGGGATAACAGATAACGGGGGATAACAGATAACGGGTGATAACAGGTAACGGGTGATAACAGATAACGGGTGATAACAGATAACGGGTGATAACAGGTAACGGGTGATAACAGATAACGGGGGATAACGGGTGATAACAGATAACGGGTGATAACAGGTAACGGGGGATAACAGATAACGGGGGATAACAGATAACGGGTGATAACAGATAACGGGGGATAACAGATAACGGGGGATAACAGATAACGGGTGATAACAGATAACGGGGGATAACAGATAACGGGTGATGACAGATAACGGGTGATAACAGATAACGGGTGATAACAGATAACGGGGGATAACAGATAACGGGTGATAACAGATAACGGGTGATAACAGATAACGGGGGATAACAGATAACGGGGGATAACAGGTAACGGGGGATAACAGATAACGGGGATAACAGATAATGGGTGATAACAGATAACGGGTGATAACAGATAACGGGTGATAACAGATAACGGGTGATAACAGATAACGGGGGATAACAGATAACGGGGGATAACAGGTAACGGGGGATAACAGATAACGGGGATAACAGATAATGGGTGATAACAGATAACGGGGGATAACAGATAACGGGTGATAACAGATAACGGGGGATAACGGGTGATAACAGGTAACGGGTGATAACAGATAACGGGTGATAACAGGTAACGGGTGATAACAGATAACGGGGGATAACAGATAACGGGGGATAACAGATAACGGGTGATAACAGGTAACGGGTGATAACAGATAACGGGGGATAACAGATAACGGGGGATAACAGGTAACGGGTGATAACAGGTAACGGGTGATAACAGATAACGGGTGATAACAGATAACGGGGGATAACAGATAACGGGGGATAACAGATAACGGGTGATAACAGATAACGGGTGATAACAGATAACGGGGGATAACAGGTAACGGGTGATAACAGATAACGGGGGATAACAGATAACGGGTGATAACAGGTAACGGGTGATAACAGATAACGGGTGATAACAGATAACGGGGGATAACAGGTAACGGGTGATAACAGATAACGGGTGATAACAGATAACGGGGGATAACAGATAACGGGTGATAACAGGTAACGGGGGATAACAGATAACGGGGGATAACGGGTGATAACAGGTAACGGGTGATAACAGATAACGGGTGATAACAGATAACGGGGGATAACAGATAACGGGGGATAACAGATAACGGGGGATAACAGGTAACGGGGGATAACAGATAACGGGGGATAACAGGTAACGGGTGATAACAGATAACGGGGGATAACAGATAACGGGTGATAACAGATAACGGGGGATAACAGATAACGGGGGATAACAGATAACGGGGGATAACAGGTAACGGGTGATAACAGATAACGGGGGATAACAGATAACGGGTGATAACAGATAACGGGGGATAACAGATAACGGGGGATAACAGATAACGGGGGATAACAGGTAACGGGGGATAACAGATAACGGGGGATGACAGGTAACGGGGGATAACAGATAACGGGGGATAACAGATAACGGGGGATAACAGATAACGGGGGATAACAGATAACGGGTGATAACAGGTAACGGAGGATAACAGATAACGGGTGATAACAGGTAACGGGGGATAACAGATAACGGGGGATAACAGATAACGGGGGATAACGGGTGATAACAGATAACGGGTGATAACAGGTAACGGGTGATAACAGATAACGGGTGATAACAGATAACGGGGGATAACGGGTGATGACAGATAACGGGTGATAACAGGTAACGGGGGATAACAGATAACGGGGGATAACAGATAACGGGGGATAACAGATAACGGGTGATAACAGATAACGGGGGATAACGGGTGATAACAGATAACGGGTGATAACAGGTAACGGGTGATAACAGGTAACGGGGGATAACAGATAACGGGGGATAACAGATAACGGGGGATAACAGATAACGGGGGATAACGGGTGATAACAGATAACGGGTGATAACAGGTAACGGGTGATAACAGGTAACGGGGGATAACAGATAACGGGGGATAACAGATAACGGGGGATAACAGATAACGGGGGATAACGGGTGATAACAGATAACGGGTGATAACAGGTAACGGGTGATAACAGGTAACGGGTGATAACAGATAACGGGTGATAACAGATAACGGGGGATAACAGATAACGGGGGATAACAGATAACGGGTGATAACAGGTAACGGGGGATAACAGGTAACGGGTGATAACAGATAACGGGTGATAACAGGTAACGGGTGATAACAGATAACGGGTGATAACAGATAACGGGTGATAACAGGTAACGGGTGATAACAGGTAACGGGTGATAACAGGTAACGGGTGATAACAGGTAACGGGTGATAACAGGTAACGGGTGATAACAGATAACGGGTGATAACAGGTAACGGGGGATAACAGATAACGGGGGATAACAGATAACGGGTGATAACAGGTAACGGGTGATAACAGATAACTGGGGATAACAGATAACGGGTGATAACAGATAACGGGTGATAACAGGTAACGGGTGATAACAGATAACGGGTGATAACAGGTAACGGGGGATAACAGATAACGGGGGATAACAGATAACGGGTGATAACAGGTAACGGGTGATAACAGATAACGGGGGATAACAGATAACGGGTGATAACAGGTAACGGGTGATAACAGATAACTGGGGATAACAGATAACGGGGGATAACAGATAACGGGTGATAACAGATAACGGGGGATAACAGGTAACGGGTGATAACAGATAACGGGGGATAACAGATAACGGGGGATAACAGATAACGGGGGATGACAGGTAACGGGTGATAACAGATAACGGGGGATAACGGGTGATAACAGGTAACGGGTGATAACAGATAACGGGGGATAACAGATAACGGGGGATAACAGATAACGGGGGATGACAGGTAACGGGTGATAACAGATAACGGGGGATAACAGATAACGGGGGATAACAGATAACGGGTGATAACAGGTAACGGGTGATAACAGGTAACGGGTGATAACAGGTAACGGGGGATAACAGATAACGGGGGATAACAGATAACGGGGGATAACGGGTGATAACAGATAACGGGTGATAACAGGTAACGGGTGATAACAGATAACGGGTGATAACAGGTAACGGGTGATAACAGATAACGGGGGATAACAGATAACGGGGGATAACAGATAACGGGTGATAACAGATAACGGGGGATAACGGGTGATGACAGATAACGGGTGATAACAGGTAACGGGTGATAACAGATAACGGGGGATAACAGATAACGGGGGATAACAGATAACAGGTGATGACAGGTAACGGGGGATGACAGGTAACGGGTGATGACAGGTAACGGGTGATGACAGGTAACGGGTGATGACAGGTAACGGGTGATGACAGGTAACGGGTGATGACAGGTAACGGGTGATGACAGGTAACGGGTGATGACAGGTAACGGGTGATGACAGATAACGGGGGATAACAGATAACGGGGGATAACAGGTAACGGGGGATGACAGGTAACGGGTGATGACAGGTAACGGGTGATAACAGATAACGGGTGATGACAGGTAACGGGTGATGACAGGTAACGGGTGATGACGGGTAACGGGTGATGACGGATAACGGGGGATAACGGATAACGGGGGATAACAGATAACGGGTGATAACAGGTAACGGGGGATGACAGGTAACGGGTGATGACAGGTAACGGGTGATGACAGGTAACGGGTGATGACAGGTAACGGGTGATGACAGGTAACGGGTGATGACAGGTAACGGGTGATGACAGGTAACGGGTGATGACAGGTAACGGGTGATGACAGGTAACGGGTGATGACAGGTAACGGGTGATGACAGATAACGGGTGATGACAGGTAACGGGTGATGACAGGTAACGGGTGATGACAGGTAACGGGTGATGACAGGTAACGGGTGATGACAGGTAACGGGTGATAACAGATAACGGGTGAAAACAGGTAACGGGTGATATGTCGGATGGACTTTCAGACGGGAGTTTTTGCAGAACCATAACAGTAATGTGAATGGGGCCATAGAGAGACTGTCCAGGGCTCACCTCACCACATGGGGGCGCTACAGAAATGGTGGCTGATTTCTCTGTACAGGTCTCTGTAGGGAGGAGTAACATGAAGCTCATGGGCCCCAATCTCTTCTGGGCCCCTCACCTGTCGTGCTATTCATAATACTTGTGCAGAAGGGCCCCGAAAACTCCAGGGCCCGGAAGTGACCGCCACAAAAGCCATGACAGCCGGAAGTGCTGAGCCCTCATCTTCATACATGTGTACGGCTGTGATCAGTCATCTGTA
The DNA here is from genome assembly GCF_029499605.1 of Hyla sarda. Taxonomy (NCBI): domain Eukaryota; kingdom Metazoa; phylum Chordata; class Amphibia; order Anura; family Hylidae; genus Hyla; species Hyla sarda. The sequence goes on from NC_079195.1 coordinate 235,627,049, forward strand.
CGGCTGTGATCAGTCATATCTCCTCATACATGTGTACGGCTGTGATCAGTCATGTGTACGGCTGTGATCAGTCATGTCTCCTCATACATTTGTACGGCTGTGATCAGTCATGTCTCCTCATACGTGTAGTCGGCTGTGATCAGTCATGTCTCCTCATACATGTGTACGGCTGTGATCAGTCATGTGTACGGCTGTGATCAGTCATGTCTCCTCATACGTGTGTACGGCTGTGATCAGTCATGTCTCCTCATACGTGTTTACGGCTGTGATCAGTCATGTGTACGGCTGTGATCAGTCATGTCTCCTCATACGTGTTTACGGCTGTGATCAGTCATGTGTACGGCTGTGATCAGTCATGTCTCCTCATACGTGTGTACGGCTGTGATCAGTCATGTCTCCTCATACATGTGTACGGCTGTGATCAGTCATGTCTCCTCATACGTGTTTACGGCTGTGATCAGTCATGTGTACGGCTGTGATCAGTCATGTCTCCTCATACGTGTAGTCGGCTGTGATCAGTCATGTCTCCTCATACATGTGTACGGCTGTGATCAGTCATGTCTCCTCATACGTGTGGTCGGCTGTGATCAGTCATGTGTACGGCTGTGATCAGTCATGTCTCCTCATACATGTGTACGGCTGTGATCAGTCATGTCTCCTCATACGTGTAGTCGGCTGTGATCAGTCATGTGTACGGCTGTGATCAGTCATGTCTCCTCATACATGTGTACGGCTGTGATCAGTCATGTCTCCTCATACATGTGTACGGCTGTGATCAGTCATGTGTACGGCTGTGATCAGTCATGTCTCCTCATACATGTGTACGGCTGTGATCAGTCATGTGTACGGCTGTGATCAGTCATGTCTCCTCATACACATGTACGGCTGTGATCAGTCATGTCTCCTCATACATGTGTACGGCTGTGATCAGTCATGTCTCCTCATACGTGTAGTCGGCTGTGATCAGTCATGTCTCCTCATACATGTGTACGGCTGTGATCAGTCATGTGTACGGCTGTGATCAGTCATGTCTCCTCATACGTGTGGTCGGCTGTGATCAGTCATGTCTCCTCATACATGTGTACGGCTGTGATCAGTCATGTGTACGGCTGTGATCAGTCATGTCTCCTCATACATGTGTACGGCTGTGATCAGTCATGTCTCCTCATACGTGTGTACGGCTGTGATCAGTCATGTGTACGGCTGTGATCAGTCATGTCTCCTCATACACATGTACGGCTGTGATCAGTCATGTCTCCTCATACGTGTGTACGGCTGTGATCAGTCATGTCTCCTCATACATGTGTACGGCTGTGATCAGTCATGTCTCCTCATACGTGTGTACGGCTGTGATCAGTCATGTCTCCTCATACATGTGTACGGCTGTGATCAGTCATGTCTCCTCATACGTGTGTACGGCTGTGATCAGTCATGTCTCCTCATACATGTGTACGGCTGTGATCAGTCATGTCTCCTCATACGTGTAGTCGGCTGTGATCAGTCATGTCTCCTCATACATGTGTACGGCTGTGATCAGTCATGTCTCCTCATACGTGTGGTCGGCTGTGATCAGTCATGTGTACGGCTGTGATCAGTCATGTCTCCTCATACATGTGTACGGCTGTGATCAGTCATGTCTCCTCATACATGTGTACGGCTGTGATCAGTCATGTCTCCTCATACATGTGTACGGCTGTGATCAGTCATGTCTCCTCATACGTGTAGTCGGCTGTGATCAGTCATGTCTCCTCATACGTGTACGGCTGTGATCAGTCATGTCTCCTCATACGTGTGGTCGGCTGTGATCAGTCATGTCTCCTCATACGTGTGGTCGGCTGTGATCAGTCATGTGTACGGCTGTGATCAGTCATGTGTACAGCTGTGATCAGTCATGTCTCCTCATACGTGTGTACGCCTGTGATCAGTCATGTCTCCTCATACGTGTACGGCTGTGATCAGTCATGTCTCCTCATACGTGTGGTCGGCTGTGATCAGTCATGTGTACGGCTGTGATCAGTCATGTCTCCTCATACATGTGTACGGCTGTGATCAGTCATGTCTCCTCATACATGTGTACGGCTGTGATCAGTCATGTCTCCTCATACGTGTGTACGGCTGTGATCAGTCATGTCTCCTCATACGTGTGGTCGGCTGTGATCAGTCATGTGTACGGCTGTGATCAGTCATGTCTCCTCATACATGTGTACGGCTGTGATCAGTCATGTCTCCTCATACATGTGTACGGCTGTGATCAGTCATGTCTCCTCATACGTGTGTACGGCTGTGATCAGTCATGTCTCCTCATACGTGTGTACGGCTGTGATCAGTCATGTCTCCTCATACGTGTAGTCGGCTGTGATCAGTCATGTCTCCTCATACATGTGTACGGCTGTGATCAGTCATGTCTCCTCATACATGTGTACGGCTGTGATCAGTCATGTCTCCTCATACGTGTGTACGGCTGTGATCAGTCATGTCTCCTCACACGTGTGTACGGCTGTGATCAGTCATGTCTCCTCATACGTGTAGTCGGCTGTGATCAGTCATGTCTCCTCATACATGTGTACGGCTGTGATCAGTCATGTCTCCTCATACATGTGTACGGCTGTGATCAGTCATGTGTACGGCTGTGATCAGTCATGTCTCCTCATACATGTGTACGGCTGTGATCAGTCATGTCTCCTCATACATGTGTACGGCTGTGATCAGTCATGTGTACGGCTGTGATCAGTCATGTCTCCTCATACATGTGTACGGCTGTGATCAGTCATGTGTACGGCTCTGATCAGTCATGTCTCCTCATACATGTGTACGGCTGTGATCAGTCATGTCTCCTCATACATGTGTACGGCTGTGATCAGTCATGTCTCCTCATACGTGTGTACGGCTGTGATCAGTCATGTCTCCTCATACGTGTAGTCGGCTGTGATCAGTCATGTCTCCTCATACGTGTAGTCGGCTGTGATCAGTCATGTCTCCTCATACATGTGTACGGCTGTGATCAGTCATGTCTCCTCATACATGTGTACGCCTGTGATCAGTCATGTCTCCTCATACACGTGTACGCCTGTGATCAGTCATGTCTCCTCATACATGGTTGCCCCCACGCCTCCGCCATATTGATGATGTCACTGGCGATCTGATGTTCATGCGATTATTGCTGATATTGAGCCCGATCATCCTGACCGCCAGATGTCATGTGACCACTGATCATGTGTTACACATTTCACATCAGGGCCACATGATTCAAACTCAACCGCACAAAAGTTAAAACTTCTGGAGGCTCCACGACAGACATCAGATGACCTGCGGCTCCGCCAAGAGGGCACCTGGCCTTTAAGTTAACTCCATGACGCCCAGGTGCTCTGTCCTGTGGTTGATTTGCCCCCCTCCTCTGGGGGGAGGGGTAGGGGGTATCGGATCACATGCTGGAGGCCGGCCCAGGAGACAGCAGAAGAATAAGCTGTAATGGGAGCCGAGCCCTCCCTCCTCATAAAGGGCTGCGGGCGGGGGGCACAGCCAGACCCCCAGCCTCACCACACTGCAAACTCCTCCGCTCCCTGCACAGTCTGAACACCAGGAATAGTCGTGTCCAGACCGGGGGGTGCGGTGGGCAGAGGGGGAAACGCATGGTCATCTGTGGGATCTTCTACAGAGCGGCGAGCAGACGATTCTGATACCACCGCCTGACTGATACCACCGCCTGACTGGGCATACACCGCACCTGGGATACCACCGCCTGACTGGGCAAACACCGCACCTGGGATACCACCGCCTGACTGATACCACCGCCTGACTGATACCACCGCCTGACTGGGCATACACCGCACCTGGGATACCACCGTCGGACAGATACCACCGCCTAACTGGGCATACACCACACCTGGGATACCACCGTCGGACAGATACCACCGCCTAACTGGGCATACACCACACCTGGGATACCACCGCCTGACTGGGCATACACCGCACCTGGGATACCACCGTCTGACTGGGCATACACCGCACCTGTGATACCACCGCCTGACTGGGCATACACCGCACCTGGGATACCACCGTCTGACAGATACCACCGCCTAACTGGGCATACACCGCACCTGGGATACCACCACCTGACTGGGCAAACACCGCACCCGGGATACCACCGCCTGACTGGGCAAACACCGCACCTGGAATACCCCCACCTGACAGAAACCACTGCCTGACTGGGCAAACACCGCACCTGGGATACCCCCACCTGACAGATACCACTGCCTGACTGGGCAAACACCGCACCTGGAATACCCCCACCTGACAGAAACCACTGCCTGACTGGGCAAACACCGCACCTGGGATACCCCCACCTTACAGATACCACTGCCTGACTGGGCATACACCGCACCTGGAATACCCCCACCTTACAGATACCACTGCCTGACTGGGCAAACACCGCACCTGGGATACCCCCACCTGGCAGATACCACTGCCTGACTGGGCATACACCCCAGGAAATACAACCACCTGATCATCAGATTTTTGTGCACTTGTCTAGTGGCAGCTTCCACTGTGGGCACCATGCTGGGCACCTGGGCACTGTCCCTGCTGCTCCTTACCCTCATGGGCCGATCCCTGACTTCCCCGGTCAGCACCTGTGAGGCCAATGGCAGCGTCTACTATGTTGGAGAATGGTACTTCCTGGACTCGGATCACTGCACCCAGTGTGAGTGCACCCCCGAGGGCCCGGCCTGTGCCAAGACCGAGTGCACTGCTCTGCCACCCGCCTGCATCCACATCAGCAACTACCCCACCGACTGCTGCCCCCGCTGTGAGAAGATCGGCTGCGAATACAGAGGAGAGACGTATGAACTGGGGGAGAACTTCAAGGTAAGTGGTTATATGTGCCCCCTGGGTATGTTTACTGCCCCCTGATTGGGTATATGAGGGTATAAGATTATAGTAAGGGGTCTATACATCGCACACTGAGGACTATCCTCCTCTACATCATACACTGAGGACTATCCTCCTCTACATCATACACTGAGGACTATCCTCCTCTACATCATACACTGAGCACTATCCTCCTCTACATCATACACTGAGCACTATCCTACTCTACATCATACACTGAGCACTATCCTCCTCTACATCATACACTGAGCACTATCCTTCTCTACATCATACACTGAGGACTATCCTCCTCTACATCACACACTGAGGACTATCCTCTACATCATACACTGAGCACTATCCTCCTCTACATCATACACTGAGGACTATCCTCTACATCATACACTGAGCACTATCCTCCTCTACATCATACACTGAGCACTATCCTTCTCTACATCATACACTGAGGACTATCCTCCTCTACATCATACACTGAGGACTATCCTTCTCTACATCATACACTGAGGACTATCCTCCTCTACATCATACACTGAGGACTATCCTCCTCTACATCATACACTGAGGACTATCCTCCTCTACATCCTACACTGAGGACTATCCTCCTCTACATCATACACTGAGCACTGTCCTCCTCTACATCATACACTGAGCACTGTCCTCCTCTACATCATACACTGAGGACTATCCTCCTCTACATCACACACTGACTATCCTCCTCTACATCATACACTGAGGACTATCCTTCTCTACATCATACACTGAGGACTATCCTCCTCTACATCATACACTGAGGACTATCCTCCTCTACATCATACACTGAGGACTATCCTCCTCTACATCATACACTGAGCACTATCCTCCTCTACATCATACACTGAGGACTATCCTCCTCTACATCATACACTGAGCACTATCCTCCTCTACATCATACACTGAGCAATATCCTCCTCTACATCATACACTGAGCACTGTCCTCCTCTACATCATACACTGAGGACTATCCTCCTCTACATCATACACTGAGGACTATCCTCCTCTACATTACACACTGAGGACTATCCTCTACATCATACACTGAGGACTATCCTCCTCTACATCATACACTGAGCACTATCCTCCTCTACATCATACACTGAGGACTATCCTCCTCTACATCATACACTGAGGACTATCCTCCTCTACATCATACACTGAGGACTATCCTCCTCTACATCATACACTGAGGACTATCCTCCTCTACATCATACACTGAGGACTATCCTCCTCTACATCATACACTGAGGACTATCCTCCTCTACATCATACACTGAGGACTATCCTCCTCTACATCATACACTGAGGACTATCCTCCTCTACATCATACACTGAGCACTATCCTCCTCTACATCATACACTGAGCACTATCCTCCTCTACATCATACACTGAGCACTATCCTCCTCTACATCATACACTGAGCACTATCCTCCTCTACATAATACACTGAGGACTATCCTCCTCTACATCATACACTGAGGACTATCCTCCTCTACATCATACACTGAGCACTATCCTCCTCTACATCATACACTGAGCACTATCCTCCTCTACATCATACACTGAGGACTATCCTTCTCTACATCATACACTGAGGACTATCCTCCTCTACATCATACACTGAGGACTATCCTCCTCTACATCATACACTGAGGACTATCCTCCTCTACATCATACACTGAGGACTATCCTCCTCTACATCATACACTGAGCACTATCCTCCTCTACATCATACACTGAGCACTATCCTCCTCTACATCATACACTGAGGACTATCCTCCTCTACATCATACACTGAGCACTATCCTCCTCTACATCATACACTGAGCACTATCCTCCTCTACATCATACACTGAGGACTATCCTCCTCTACATCATACACTGAGGACTATCCTCCTCTACATCATACACTGAGGACTATCCTCCTCTACATCATACACTGAGCACTATCCTCCTCTACATCATACACTGAGCACTATCCTCCTCTACATCATACACTGAGGACTATCCTTCTCTACATCATACACTGAGGACTATCCTCCTCTACATCATACACTGAGGACTATCCTCCTCTACATCATACACTGAGGACTATCCTCCTCTACATCCTACACTGACGACTATCCTCCTCTACATCATACACTGAGCACTGTCCTCCTCTACATCATACACTGAGGACTATCCTCCTCTACATCATACACTGAGGACTATCCTCCTCTACATCATACACTGAGCACTATCCTCCTCTACATCATACACTGAGGACTATCCTCCTCTATTTCATACACTGAGGACTATCCTCCTCTACATCATACACTGAGGACTATCCTCCTCTACATCATACACTGAGGACTATCCTCCTCTACATCATACACTGAGGACTATCCTCCTCTACATCATACACTGAGGACTATCCTCCTCTACATCATACACTGAGGACTATCCTCCTCTACATCATACACTGAGGACTATCCTCCTCTACATCATACACTGAGCACTATCCTCCTCTACATCATACACTGAGGACTATCCTCCTCTACATCATACACTGAGGACTATCCTCCTCTACATCATACACTGAGGACTATCCTCCTCTACATCACACACTGACACTATCCTCCTCTACATCATACACTGAGGACTATCCTCCTCTACATCATACACTGAGGACTATCCTCCTCTACATCATACACTGAGGACTATCCTCCTCTACATCATACACTGACACTATCTCTCCTCTATAGTCTCCTGTATACATCCTGATATCTCCTCTATAGTCTCCTGTATACATCCTGATATCTCTCCTCTATAGTCTCCTGTATACATCCTGATATCTCCTCTATAGTCTCCTGTATACATCCTGATATCTCCTCTATAGTCTCCTGTATACATCCTGATATCTCCTCTATAGTCTCCTGTATACATCCTGATATATCTTCCTCTATAGTCTCCTGTATACATCCTGATATCTCCTCTATAGTCTCCTGTATACATCCTGATATCTTCCTCTATAGTCTCCTGTATACATCCTGATATCTTCCTCTATAGTCTCCTGTATACATCCTGATATCTCTCCTCTATAGTCTCCTGTATACATCCTGATATCTCCTCTATAGTCTCCTGTATACATCCTGATATCTCCTCTATAGTCTCCTGTATACATCCTGATATATCTCCTCTATAGTCTCCTGTATACATCCTGATATCTCCTCTATAGTCTCCTGTATACATCCTGATATCTCCTCTATAGTCTCCTGTATACATCCTGATATCTCCTCTATAGTCTCCTGTATACATCCTGATATATCTCCTCTATAGTCTCCTGTATACATCCTGATATCTCCCTCTATAGTCTCCTGTATACATCCTGATATCTCCTCTATAGTCTCCTGTATACATCCTGATATCTCCTCTATAGTCTCCTGTATACATCCTGATATATCTCCTCTATAGTCTCCTGTATACATCCTGATATCTCCCTCTATAGTCTCCTGTATACATCCTGATATCTCCTCTATAGTCTCCTGTATACATCCTGATATCTCCTCTATAGTCTCCTGTATACATCCTGATATCTTCCTCTATAGTCTCCTGTATACATCCTGATATCTCCTCTATAGTCTCCTGTATACATCCTGATATCTCCTCTATAGCCTCCTGTATACATCCTGATATCTCTCCTCTATAGTCTCCTGTATACATCCTGATATCTCCTCTATAGCCTCCTGTATACATCCTGATATCTCTCCTCTATAGTCTCCTGTATACATCCTGATATCTCTCCTCTATAGCCTCCTGTATACATCCTGATATCTCCTCTATAGTCTCCTGTATACATCCTGATATCTTCCTCTATAGTCTCCTGTATACATCCTGATATCTCCTCTATAGTCTCCTGTATACATCCTGATATCTCCTCTATAGTCTCCTCTATACATCCTGATATCTCCTCTATAGTCTCCTGTATACATCCTGATATCTTCCTCTATAGTCTCCTGTATACATCCTGATATCTTCCTCTATAGTCTCCTGTATACATCCTGATATCTTCCTCTATAGTCTCCTGTATACATCCTGATATCTCCTCTATAGTCTCCTGTATACATCCTGATATCTCCTCTATAGTCTCCTGTATACATCCTGATATCTCTCCTCTATAGTCTCCTGTATACATCCTGATATCTCCTCTATAGTCTCCTGTATACATCCTGATATCTCCTCTATAGTCTCCTGTATACATCCTGATATCTCCTCTATAGTCTCCTGTATACATCCTGATATCTCCTCTATAGTCTCCTGTATACATCCTGATATCTCCTCTATAGTCTCCTGTATACATCCTGATATCTCCTCTATAGTCTCCTGTATACATCCTGATATCTCCTCTATAGTCTCCTGTATACATCCTGATATCTCCTCTATAGTCTCCTGTATACATCCTGATATCTCCTCTATAGTCTCCTGTATACATCCTGATATCTCCTCTATAGTCTCCTGTATACATCCTGATATCTTCCTCTATAGTCTCCTGTATACATCCTGATATCTCCTCTATAGTCTCCTGTATACATCCTGATATCTTCCTCTATAGTCTCCTGTATACATCCTGATATCTTCCTCTATAGTCTCCTGTATACATCCTGAAATCTCCTCTATAGTCTCCTGTATACATCCTGATATCTTCCTCTATAGTCTCCTGTATACATCCTGATATCTCCTCTATAGTCTCCTGTATACATCCTGATATCTCCTCTATAGTCTCCTCTATACATCCTGATATCTCCTCTATAGTCTCCTGTATACATCCTGATATCTCCTCTATAGTCTCCTGTATACATCCTGATATCTTCCTCTATAGTCTCCTGTATACATCCTGATATATCTCCTCTATAGTCTCCTGTATACATCCTGATATCTCCTCTATAGTCTCCTGTATACATCCTGATATCTCCTCTATAGTCTCCTGTATACATCCTGATATATCTCCTCTATAGTCTCCTGTATACATCCTGATATCTTCCTCTATAGTCTCCTGTATACATCCTGATATATCTCCTCTATAGTCTCCTGTATACATCCTGATATCTCCTCTATAGTCTCCTGTATACATCCTGATATCTCCTCTATAGTCTCCTGTATACATCCTGATATCTCCTCTATAGTCCTCCTGTATACATCCTGATATCTTCCTCTATAGTCTCCTGTATACATCCTGATATCTCCTCTATAGTCTCCTGTATACATCCTGATATATCTCCTCTATAGTCTCCTGTATACATCCTGATATCTTCCTCTATAGTCTCCTGTATACATCCTGATATCTCCTCTATAGTCTCCTGTATACATCCTGATATCTCCTCTATAGTCTCCTGTATACATCCTGATATCTTCCTCTATAGTCTCCTGTATACATCCTGATATCTCCTCTATAGTCTCCTGTATACATCCTGATATCTCCTCTATAGTCTCCTGTATACATCCTGATATATCTCCTCTATAGTCTCCTGTATACATCCTGATATCTCCTCTATAGTCTCCTGTATACATCCTGATATCTCCTCTATAGTCTCCTGTATACATCCTGATATATCTTCCTCTATAGTCTCCTGTATACATCCTGATATCTCCTCTATAGTCTCCTGTATACATCCTGATATATCTCCTCTATAGTCTCCTGTATACATCCTGATATCTCCTCTATAGTCTCCTGTATACATCCTGATATCTCCTCTATAGTCTCCTGTATACATCCTGATATCTTCCTCTATAGTCTCCTGTATACATCCTGATATCTCCTCTATAGTCTCCTGTATACATCCTGATATCTTCCTCTATAGTCTCCTGTATACATCCTGATATCTTCCTCTATAGTCTCCTGTATACATCCTGATATCTCCTCTATAGTCTCCTGTATACATCCTGATATCTCCTCTATAGTCTCCTGTATACATCCTGATATCTCCTCTAGTCTCCTGTATACATCCTGATATCTCCTCTATAGTCTCCTGTATACATCCTGATATCTCCTCTATAGTCTCCTGTATACATCCTGATATCTCCTCTATAGTCTCCTGTATACATCCTGATATCTCCTCTATAGTCTCCTCTATACATCCTGATATCTCCTCTATAGTCTCCTGTATACATCCTGATATCTCCTCTATAGTCTCCTGTATACATCCTGATATCTTCCTCTATAGTCTCCTGTATACATCCTGATATCTTCCTCTATAGTCTCCTGTATACATCCTGATATCTCCTCTATAGTCTCCTGTATACATCCTGATATCTCCTCTATAGTCTCCTGTATACATCCTGATATCTCCTCTATAGTCTCCTGTATACATCCTGATATATCTCCTCTATAGTCTCCTGTATACATCCTGATATATCTCCTCTATAGTCTCCTGTATACATCCTGATATCTCCTCTATAGTCTCCTGTATACATCCTGATATATCTCCTCTATAGTCTCCTGTATACATCCTGATATCTCCTCTATAGTCTCCTGTATACATCCTGATATCTCCTCTATAGTCTCCTGTATACATCCTGATATCTCCTCTATAGTCTCCTGTATACATCCTGATATCTCCTCTATAGTCTCCTGTATACATCCTGATATCTCCTCTATAGTCTCCTGTATACATCCTGATATCTCCTCTATAGTCTCCTGTATACATCCTGATATCTCCTCTATAGTCTCCTGTATACATCCTGATATCTCCTCTATAGTCTCCTGTATACATCCTGATATCTCCTCTATAGTCTCCTGTATACATCCTGATATCTCCTCTATAGTCTCCTGTATACATCCTGATATCTCCTCTATAGTCTCCTGTATACATCCTGATATCTCCTCTATAGTCTCCTGTATACATCCTGATATCTCCTCTATAGTCTCCTGTATACATCCTGATATCTCCTCTATAGTCTCCTGTATACATCCTGATATCTCCTCTATAGTCTCCTGTATACATCCTGATATCTCCTCTATAGTCTCCTGTATACATCCTGATATCTCCTCTATAGTCTCCTGTATACATCCTGATATCTCCTCTATAGTCTCCTGTATACATCCTGATATCTCCTCTATAGTCTCCTGTATACATCCTGATATCTCCTCTATAGTCTCCTGTATACATCCTGATATCTCCTCTATAGTCTCCTGTATACATCCTGATATCTCCTCTATAGTCTCCTGTATACATCCTGATATCTCCTCTATAGTCTCCTGTATACATCCTGATATCTCCTCTATAGTCTCCTGTATACATCCTGATATCTCCTCTATAGTCTCCTGTATACATCCTGATATCTCCTCTATAGTCTCCTGTATACATCCTGATATCTCCTCTATAGTCTCCTGTATACATCCTGATATCTCCTCTATAGTCTCCTGTATACATCCTGATATCTCCTCTATAGTCTCCTGTATACATCCTGATATCTCCTCTATAGTCTCCTGTATACATCCTGATATCTCCTCTATAGTCTCCTGTATACATCCTGATATCTCCTCTATAGTCTCCTGTATACATCCTGATATCTCCTCTATAGTCTCCTGTATACATCCTGATATCTTCCTCTATAGTCTCCTGTATACATCCTGATATCTTCCTCTATAGTCTCCTGTATACATCCTGATATCTCCTCTATAGTCTCCTGTATACATCCTGATATCTTCCTCTATAGTCTCCTGTATACATCCTGATATCTCCTCTATAGTCTCCTGTATACATCCTGATATCTCCTCTATAGTCTCCTGTATACATCCTGATATCTCCTCTATAGTCTCCTGTATACATCCTGATATCTCCTCTATAGTCTCCTGTATACATCCTGATATCTCCTCTATAGTCTCCTGTATACATCCTGATATCTCCTCTATAGTCTCCTGTATACATCCTGATATCTTCCTCTATAGTCTCCTGTATACATCCTGATATCTCCTCTATAGTCTCCTGTATACATCCTGATATCTCCTCTATAGCCTCCTGTATACATCCTGATATCTCCTCTATAGCCTCCTGTATACATCCTGATATCTCCTCTATAGTCTCCTGTATACATCCTGATATCTCCTCTATAGTCTCCTGTATACATCCTGATATCTCCTCTATAGTCTCCTGTATACATCCTGATATCTCCTCTATAGTCTCCTGTATACATCCTGATATCTCCTCTATAGTCTCCTGTATACATCCTGATATCTTCCTCTATAGTCTCCTGTATACATCCTGATATCTCCTCTATAGTCTCCTCTATACATCCTGATATCTCCTCTATAGTCTCCTGTATACATCCTGATATCTCCTCTATAGTCTCCTGTATACATCCTGATATCTCCTCTATAGTCTCCTGTATACATCCTGATATCTCCTCTATAGTCTCCTGTATACATCCTGATATCTCCTCTATAGTCTCCTGTATACATCCTGATATCTTCCTCTATAGTCTCCTGTATACATCCTGATATCTTCCTCTATAGTCTCCTGTATACATCCTGATATCTCCTCTATAGTCTCCTGTATACATCCTGATATCTCCTCTATAGTCTCCTGTATACATCCTGATATCTCCTCTATAGTCTCCTGTATACATCCTGATATCTCCTCTATAGTCTCCTGTATACATCCTGATATCTCCTCTATAGTCTCCTGTATACATCCTGATATCTTCCTCTATAGTCTCCTGTATACATCCTGATATCTCCTCTATAGTCTCCTGTATACATCCTGATATCTTCCTCTATAGTCTCCTGTATACATCCTGATATCTCCTCTATAGTCTCCTGTATACATCCTGATATATCTCCTCTATAGTCTCCTGTATACATCCTGATATCTCCTCTATAGTCTCCTGTATACATGCTGATATCTCCTCTATAGTCTCCTGTATACATCCTGATATCTCCTCTATAGTCTCCTGTATACATCCTGATATCTCCTCTATAGTCTCCTGTATACATCCTGATATCTCCTCTATAGTCTCCTGTATACATCCTGATATCTCCTCTATAGTCTCCTGTATACATCCTGATATCTCCTCTATAGTCTCCTGTATACATCCTGATATCTCCTCTATAGCCTCCTGTATACATCCTGATATCTTCCTCTATAGTCTCCTGTATACATCCTGATATCTCCTCTATAGTCTTCTGTATACATCCTGATATCTTCCTCTATAGTCTCCTGTATACATCCTGATATCTCCTCTATAGTCTCCTGTATACATCCTGATATCTCCTCTATAGTCTCCTGTATACATCCTGATATCTCCTCTATAGTCTCCTGTATACATCCTGATATCTCCTCTATAGCCTCCTGTATACATCCTGATATCTTCCTCTATAGTCTCCTGTATACATCCTGATATCTCCTCTATAGTCTCCTGTATACATCCTGATATCTCCTCTATAGTCTCCTGTATACATCCTGATATCTCCTCTATAGTCTCCTGTATACATCCTGATATCTCCTCTATAGTCTCCTGTATACATCCTGATATCTCCTCTATAGCCTCCTGTATACATCCTGATATCTCTCCTCTATAGTCTCCTGTATACATCCTGATATCTCCTCTATAGTCTCCTGTATACATCCTGATATCTCCTCTATAGCCTCCTGTATACATCCTGATATCTTCCTCTATAGTCTCCTGTATACATCCTGATATCTCCTCTATAGTCTCCTGTATACATCCTGATATCTCCTCTATAGTCTCCTGTATACATCCTGATATCTCCTCTATAGTCTCCTGTATACATCCTGATATCTCCTCTATAGTCTCCTGTATACATCCTGATATCTCCTCTATAGTCTCCTGTATACATCCTGATATCTCCTCTATAGTCTCCTGTATACATCCTGATATCTCCTCTATAGCCTCCTGTATACATCCTGATATCTTCCTCTATAGTCTCCTGTATACATCCTGATATCTCCTCTATAGTCTCCTGTATACATCCTGATATCTCCTCTATAGTCTCCTGTATACATCCTGATATCTCCTCTATAGTCTCCTGTATACATCCTGATATCTCCTCTATAGTCTCCTGTATACATCCTGATATCTCCTCTATAGTCTCCTGTATACATCCTGATATCTCTCCTCTATAGTCTCCTGTATACATCCTGATATCTCCTCTATAGTCTTCTGTATACATCCTGATATCTTCCTCTATAGTTGATATTTTATGTCTTTTAGCCTTCAGCTTGTGAACAATGCACTTGTGAAACAGATGGCATCGCCCGCTGCCTGGTCGCTGACTGTGCTCCCCCATCTTGTGTGAACCCAGTGTATGAGAAGGGACAGTGCTGCCCCCAATGTAAAGATGGTCAGTATGAGATGATGTGGGGGCTATTGGTATCATGTGACTCATGGGGTTCATGTACGTGGCCAGAAAACAGTGCAATGAGCATGATCTCAGCTTCTTTGCACCCTCTGCCTCCTTCCACCTCCTCTGTCTCCTTCCACCTCTTCTGTCTCCTTCCACCTCCTCTGCTTCCTTCCACTTCCTCTGCCTCCTTCCACCTCCTTCCACCTCCTCTGCCTCCATACTCTGCTTCCTTCCACCTCCTCTGTCTCCTTCCACTTCCTCTGCTTCCTTCCATTTCCTCTGCTTCCTTCCACTTCCTCTGTCTCCTTCCACTTCCTCTGCCTCCTTCCACCTTCTCTTCCTCCTCCTCTTCCTCCTATGCCTTCCACCTCCTCTGCTTCCTTCCACCTCCTCTGCCTCCTTCCTCCTCTTCTGCCTCCTTCCACTTCCTCTGCTTCCTTCCACTTCCTCTGCCTCCTTCCACCTCCTCTGCCTCCTTCCACCTCCTCTGCCTCCATCCTCTGGTTCCTTCGACTTCCTCTGTCTCCTTCCACTTCATCGGCCTCCTTCCACTTCCCTCCTTCCACCTCCTCTGCCTCCATCCTCCGGTTCCTTCCACTTCCTCTGCCTCCTTCCACTTCCCTCCTTCCACCTCCTCGGCCTCCATCCTCCAGTTACTTCCACTTCCTCTGCCTCCTTCCTCTGCCTCCTTCCACTTCCCTCCTTGCTCCTCTTCTGCCTCCTTCAACCTCCTCTGCCTCAGTCCACTTCCTCTGCCTCCTTCCACTCCCTCTACCTCCTTCCATTTCCCTCCTTCCACCTCCTCTGCCTCCTTCCACTTCCTCAGCCTCCTTCCTCCTCTGCTTCCTTCCACCTCCTCTGCTTCCTTCCACCTCCTCTGCTTCCTTCCACCTCCTCCTCTGCCTCCTTCCACCTCCTCCTCATCTGCCTCCTTGCACCTCCTCTGCCTCCTTCCACCTCCTCCTCTGCCTCCTTCCACCTCCTCCTCTGCCTCCTTCCACCCCCTCCTCTGCCTCCTTCCACCCCCTCCTCTGCCTCCTTCCACCCCCTCCTCTGCCTCCTTCCGCCCCCTCCTCTGACTCCTTCCGCCCCCTCCTCTGCCTCCCTCAACCCCCTCTGCCACCTTCATCCTTCTCTGCCTCCTTCCACCGCCTCTGCCTCCTTGCACCTCCTCCTCTGCCTCCTTGCACCTCCTCCTCTGCCTCCTTGCACCTCCTCCTCTGCCTCCTTCCACCTCCTCTTCTGCCTCCTTCCACCTCTACCTCCTCATCTGCCTCCTTCCACCTCTGTCTCTTCCTCCTTCCACCTCTGCCTCTTCCTCCTTCCACCTCCTCTTCTGCCTCCTCAGCCTCCGTCCACCTCCTCATCTGCGTCCTTACACCTCCTCATCTGCCTCCTTACACGTCCTCTACCTCCTTGCACCTTCTCTGTCTCCTTCCACCTCCTTGCACCTCCTCCGCCTCCTTCCACCTCATCCACCTCCTCCTCTGCCTCCTTCCACCCCCTCCTCTGCCTCCTTCCACCCCCTCCTCTGCCTCCTTCCACCTCCTCCTCTGCCTCCTTCCACCCCCTCCTCTGCCTCCTTCCACCCCCTCCTCTGCCTCCTTCCACCCCCTCCTCTGCCTCCTTCCACCCCCTCCTCTGCCTCCTTCCACCTCCTCCTCTGCCTCCTTCCACCCCCTCCTCTGCCTCCTTCCACCCCCTCATCTGCCTCCTTCCACCTCCTCATCTGCCTCCTTCCACCTCCTCATCTGCCTCCTTCCTCCTCCTCATCTGCCTCCTTCCACCTCCTTATCTGCCTCCTTCCACCCCCTCCTCTGCCTCCTTCCACCCCCTCTTCTGCCTCCTTCCACCTCCTCTTCTGCCTCCTTCCACCTCCTCTTCTGCCTCCTTCCACCTCCTCTTCTGCCTCCTTCCACCTCCTCTTCTGCCTCCTTCCACCTCTGCCTCTTCCTCCTCTGCCTCTTCCTCCTTCCACCTCCTCCTCTGACTCCTTCCACCTCCTCTTCTGCCTCCTTCCACCTCCTCTTCTGCCTCCTTCCACCTCCTCCTCTGCCGCCTCATTCTACCTCCTTGCACCTCCTCTGCCTCCTTCCACCTCCTCTTCTGCCTCTTTTCACCTTCTTCCTCCTTCCATCTCTTTCTTTGCCTCCTTCCACCTCTGCCTCTTCCTCCTTCCACCCCCTCCTCTGCCTTCTTCCACACCCTCTGCCTCCTTCCACATCCTTCTCTGCCTCCTTCCACCTCCTCATCTGCCTCCTTCCACCTCCTCATCTGCCTCCTTCCACCTCCTCATCTGCCTCCTTCCACCTCCTCATCTGCCTCCTTCCACCTCCTCTTCTGCCTCCTTCCACCCCTTCCTCTGCCTCCTTCCACCCCTTCCTCTGCCTCCTTCCACCCCCTCCTCTGCCTCCTTCCACCCCCTCCTCTGCCTCCTTCCACCCCCTCCTCTGCCTCCTTCCACCCCCTCCTCTGCCTCCTTCCACCCCCTCCTCTGCCTCCTTCCACCCCCTCCTCTGCCTCCTTCCACCCCCTCCTCTGCCTCCTTCCACCCCCTCCTCTGCCTCCTTCCACCCCCTCCTCATCTGCCACCTTCCACCCCCTCTGCCTCCTTCCACCCCCCTCTGCCTCCTTCCCCCTCCTCTGCCTCCTTCCACCCCCTCCTCTGCCTCCTTCCACCCCCTCCTCTGCCTCCTTCCACCTCTGCCTCCTTCCACCTCCTTCCACCTCTTCTGCCTCCTTCCACCTCTGCCTCTTCCTCCTTCCACCTCTGCTTCTTCCTCCTTCCACCTCTGCCTCTTCCTCCTTCCACCTCTGCTTCTTCCTCCTTCCACCTCTGCCTCTTCCTCCTTCCACCTCTGCCTCTTCCTCCTTCTGCCTCTTCCTCCTTCCACCTCCTCTTCTGCCTCCTTCCACCCCCTCCTCTGCCTCCTTCCACCCCCTCCTCTGCCTCCTTCCACCCCCTCCTCTGCCTCCTTCCACCCCCTCCTCTGCCTCCTTCCACCCCCTCCTCTGCCTCCTTCCACCTCCTCTTCTGCCTCCTTCCACCTCCTCTTCTGCCTCCTTCCACCTCCTCTTCTGCCTCCTTCCACCTCTGCCTCCTTCCACCTCTGCCTCTTCCTCCTTCCACCTCCTCTTCTGCCTCCTTCCACCTCCTCCTCTGCCGCCTCATTCCACCTCCTCTTCTGCCTCCTTCCACCGCCTCCTCTTCTGCCTCCTTCCACCGCCTCCTCTTCTGCCTCCTTCCACCTCCTCTTCCGCCTCATTCCACCTCCTTATTTTGTGGGTCTCCTTCCCTGTTTCTTTCTCAGCCGGGGCCCCCAGATTTGAGGTTATAGCGTCCCCTACAGATCACTGCTGAATCACAGAGCACCTACCCCTCGGGTTCTCTGTAAGTGGAGATCAGTAGATTCTTGACCTCCATAGACCTACATTGTGTGGTCCAGTGTAGAGGGGGATGTCATGTGGTTGAATAAATTCGGCTTAAAGGGAAACTGACAGAGGACTCAAGTACAGGGGGTGATGGAGAATATCCTGGATCCACCGTCCGGTCCTGCTAATCTAATGGCCGGATTTGCGCAATGGGGGTGAGACCCAGCATCCCCTCTGCTCCTTTATGCCTCTCCACTTCGTGGTCACATGGGTGAGGGTCCATGAATATTCATGAGGTGGGCGGGCATATAGGAGCAGACTGGATGGATGCTGGGTCTCACCCCCATTGCGCAAATCTGGCCATTTCTAGCTTAGTAATACCGGCAAATCCAGAGGATTATCTAGACTGATCCAATAAACCCGAGCTGGGTATGGGCTGGTTTACTGCCTCTAACTCCAGAGCGCCCCTTTCTGGAGCAGGTGGAGCGGTGAGACATTGTGCTGTATACCATAATGTGTACGCTGTCTATAATAACAGTTATAATTGTCACCCACTCCAGGTCCCAACTGCTATGCTGACGCCTCCCGGAGCCGCGTAATTCCCGCTGGTCAGTACGTGTGGGTGGACTCTTGTACCAAGTGTCGCTGTCATGATGGGCAGGATGTCGGCTACTGGGAAGGAAACCGGCTGGCCAATTGTGAGAAGATGCAAAACTGCAGCACAGAGGAGGGGCAGAACTCTTAGAGGGTGGGGCAGAACTCCTAGAGGGTGGAGCACTCAGTACAGACCCTGCCCAGACTGCCCCTCCCCTGATTAGTTATACTAACATTTGAGTGTAGCACTGTATAAACATGGTGGTTTGTACTTACTTTACAGATTTGGTGATGTGTAGAACTGCGGCCAAACACTTTATACCCCCCCCCCCCCCCCAAATGTGGAGTCAAGGTGTCAGCAGCTATAATCTGTGGGGGGTGGGGCTGACACTTTTTGGGTGGTGACCTGTATAGGGCAGTTATAGACTCCTTATGGGTGGTGACCTGTATAGGGCAGTTATAGACTCCTTATGGGTGGTGACCTGTATAGGGCAGTTATAGACTCCTTATGGGTGGTGACCTGTATAGGGCAGTTATAGACTCCTTATGGGTGGTGACCTGTATAGGGCAGGGGTGGGACTAATGCTTTTTGGGTGATAACCTGCTCAGAGCAAGGACAGAGCTATAGACTTCTTATGGGTGGTGACCTCTTTAGATCAGGGGCAGGGCTATGGGCTTTTAATGGGTGGTGGCCTGTTCAGGGGTGGGGAACAGTAGAAACTATGTTACCATTAAATACAATGTTATAATGTAGGATAGGCCTGACTGACGATGCCAGGACATCTGTGATTGGTTCCGTAGGATCTCGGCCCTGGATATATATATATCGGCTCCCCTGTTTGGTATATATTGGGATTCTGAGAGCAGACTGTAGATACCTCCCCCAGGTCTTGGTGGAAGCCCCCTTTACTAATGGAGGACATGACGCCTTGTGTTATGATTAGACTAACATTGACCTCGTGTTCTGACAGCGCAGGCGATGGCGCTGGAAGCAGAACACGTCAGGATGACATTAAACGTTTCTTCCGTTGCCTCTGTCTTCTCATTTGGCGCCGTTCACACTGACGTCACGCGCTGGGAATAAAGACCAGACCACTGAATTTTACCAATTATTTTATGAAAACTGTAAAGACGGAGGATACAATATTATTGTCTCCAAACCCGACACAGGTCATAGAAAAAGAATTACAAGAAGCATCCAAAGTGGACAGACCCCCCCACCACACAATCATAGACGGGGGCAGAGTCCCTCCATAACAGCTCTATATCACTGACGGGGGCAGAGTCCCCCCATAACAGCTCCATATCACTGACGGGGGCAGAGTCCCCCCCCCATAACAGCTCCATATCACTGACGGGGGCAGAGTCCCCCCATAACAGCTCCATATCACTGACGGGGGCAGAGTCCCCCCCCCCCCATAACAGCTCCATATCACTGACGGGGGCAGAGCCCCCCCCCCCCCCATAACAGCTCCATATCACTGATGGGGGCAGAGTCCCCCCATAACAGCTCCATATCACTGACGGGGGCAGAGTCCCCACATAACAGCTCCATATCACTGACGGGGGCAGAGTCCCCCCATAACAGCTCCATATCACTGACGGGGGCAGAGTCCCCCCATAACAGCTCCATATCACTGACGGGGGCAGAGTCCCCCCATAACAGCTCCATATCACTGACGGGGGCAGAGTCCCCACATAACAGCTCCATATCACTGACGGGGGCAGAGTCCCCCCATAACAGCTCCATATCACTGACGGGGGCAGAGCCCCCCCCCCCCCCCATAACAGCTCCATATCACTGATGGGGGCAGAGTCCCCCCATAACAGCTCCATATCACTGACGGGGGCAGAGTCCCCCCCCCCATAACAGCTCCATATCACTGACGGGGGCAGAGCCCCCCCCCCATAACAGCTCCATATCACTGACGGGGGCAGAGTCCCCCCATAACAGCTCCATATCACTGACGGGGGCAGAGTCCCCACATAACAGCTCCATATCACTGACGGGGGCAGAGTCCCCCCATAACAGCTCCATATCACTGACG
Source organism: Hyla sarda (assembly GCF_029499605.1). Lineage (NCBI taxonomy): Eukaryota > Metazoa > Chordata > Amphibia > Anura > Hylidae > Hyla > Hyla sarda. The sequence continues at coordinate 235,648,326 of NC_079195.1, forward strand.
GGGGCAGAGTCCCCACATAACAGCTCCATATCACTGACGGGGGCAGAGTCCCCCCATAACAGCTCCATATCACTGACGGGGGCAGAGTCCCCACATAACAGCTCCATATCACTGACGGGGGCAGAGTCCCCCCATAACAGCTCCATATCACTGACGGGGGCAGAGTCCCCCCATAACAGCTCCATATCACTGACGGGGGCAGAGTCCCCACATAACAGCTCCATATCACTGACGGGGGCAGAGTCCCCACATAACAGCTCCATATCACTGACGGGGGCAGAGTCCCCCCATAACAGCTCCATATCACTGACGGGGGCAGAGTCCCCACATAACAGCTCCATATCACTGACGGGGGCAGAGTCCCCCCATAACAGCTCCATATCACTGACGGGGGCAGAGTCCCCACATAACAGTTCCATATCACTGACTGCAGGCACCAATTCTAGGACTCGGCTGAGGGCACTTCAGACGGAGGCCTCCTTTATAGGCCTGGCCCCTCACAGTGCTGATTCACGTTCAGGGGTTCTGCAGTCTGCAACCTGGGGCCCTCGGACTGTTTACACACTACAACTCCCAGCATACACTTGGCCACAGGCTGCACATTAATGAACTTTCTATCAAATCTTCTTCACAGACAATTGTTACAAAATATCCTGTATAAGATACACAAGGTATAAATGTGCACCTCCCCTGTGCTCTATAACTCCGCCCATGAGGTTCTAGCTCTGCTCACATCCCAGGTATAGGGGCTCAGGAAGGTTACGTGCTGCTTATCATGTCCATTATAATGGATGCGAGTTGTTACAGTGCAGCATGCAACAGGTTAAATCTCCAAGTAAAGATGAGGAGCCCTGGAAACCCTGTAATCATCTATAATGATCCCACATTACAGCTGCACTCACTATTCTGCTGTTATATCATGTTTTACAGGATATAAGAGCAGAATAGTAAGTGCAGCTCTGGAGGATAAGACATGGTGTACCAGCAGAATAGTGAGTGCAGCTCTGGAGAATAAGACATGGTGTAACAGCAGAATAGTGAGCGCAGCTCTGGAGGATAAGACATGATGAAACAGCAGAATAGTAAGTGCAGCTCTGTAGGATAAGACATGATGTAACAGCAGAATAGTGAGTGCAGCCCTGCAGGATAAGACATGATGTAACAGCAGAATAGTGAGTGCAGCTCTGGAGGATAAGACATGATGTAACAGCAGAATAGTGAGCGCAGCTCTGGAGGATAAGACATGATGTAACAGCAGAATAGTGAGCGCAGCTCTGGAGGATAAGACATGATGTAACAGCAGAATAGTGAGTGCAGCTCTGGAGGATAAGACATGATATACAGCAGAATAGTGAGTGCAGCTCTGGAGGATAAGACATGATGTAACAGCAGAATAGTGAGTGCAGCTCTGGAGGATAAGACATGATGTAACAGCAGAATAGTGAGTGCAGCTCTGGAGGATAAGACATGATGTAACAGCAGAATAGTGAGTGCAGCTCTGGAGGATAAGACATGATGTAACAGCAGAATAGTGAGTGCAGCTCTGGAGGATAAGACATGATGTAACAGCAGAATAGTGAGTGCAGCTCTGGAGGATAAGACATGATGTAACAGCAGAATAGTGAGCGCAGCTCTGTAGGTGACAGGTATTAAACCTGATACAACTCAGGATCAGTATATGATGTCACTGCTCGGGGGCGGAGTTGAACCTTAATTGTCCCTTATCTGAACTTCTTCACCATAACTTTCTAGTAGCCACGCACAGAGGTCACCTGACTTCATGCAACCAATCAGAAGTGTTTTCCCAGGAGCCGGATACATTACAGTCCTAGAATTGGTTCTTCAAAAAAAGTACAAAAGCGACCGTGTCCCCTGAACTACAGCGACCTGGAGCCCCCGGCCCTGCCCCTGCGGTCCCGGGCACAGTCCGTGTTGTGAGATAAGGCGCCGGTGTATACGCGGGGAATCACATGCACGGACGGCGCGGTCTCTGACGAATCTCATGCACTTCTCACATATAACGTCCAAATACAGAAAACCAAACGCAGATCGTAAAAAAATCGTGAAAAATAGTGAAGATCGGGGGAGGAGCAAAGCATACAGAAGAAAGTGCAGGAGGCGGAGTCAGCATCCATCCTGTGCCCGCCCCCTCCATGTTGTGCTCCCCATTGATCAGATCTAACGGGGGTCCCACTACTGACCGGAAGACGATGGACGCTGCGCACATTGTGGCCCCAGGACGTTCCCCTCCCCCGGCACCGCGGTGATAACATTACATTCCAGCATCGGATCCACTCACACAGCGCTGACAGCCATATTGGTGGGAGGAGCCTCAGTTACTTCATTGGTGCCAGACAACCCTCCGGGGGGCGCTGCACACATCTCACACTCAGAAGACCCCACTGTGGGATCACTGGGCTCCAGCATACTAAACCAGCAGAATTGTGAGTGCAGCTCCGGATGTGACTGCAGTTATGGACCACGTCCCCTCTGACATAGTAAACCAGCAGAATTGTGAGTGCAGCTCCGGGTGTGACTGCAGTTATGGACCACGTCCCCTCTGACATAGTAAACCAGCAGAATTGTGAGTGCAGCTCCGGATGTGACTGCAGTTATGGACCACGTCCCCTCTGACATAGTAAACCAGCAGAATTGTGAGTGCAGCTCCGGATGTGACTGCAGTTATGGACCACGTCCCCTCTGACATAGTAAACCAGCAGAATTGTGAGTGCAGCTCCGGATGTGACTGCAGTTATGGACCACGTCCCCTCTGACATAGTAAACCAGCAGAATTGTGAGTGCAGCTCCGGGTGTGACTGCAGTTATGGACCACGTCCCCTCTGACATAGTAAACCAGCAGAATTGTGAGTGCAGCTCCGGGTGTGACTGCAGTTATGGACCACGTCCCCTCTGACATAGTAAACCAGCAGAATTGTGAGTGCAGCTCCGGGTGTGACTGCAGTTATGGACCACGTCCCCTCTGACATAGTAAACCAGCAGAATTGTGAGTGCAGCTCCGGGTGTGACTGCAGTTATGGACCACGCCCCCTCTGACAGGATCCACAAAGTAAAAATGATTCCAGAATCCCATGTAAGGGTCCGAGAAAAGAAGAAGGAAATCTGACACATTGTGCAGGAAAGTCAGCAGTGAGGAGCCGCAGATCCCAGCAGATCCCATCATCCCTCTCGGCTGCCTGGATCTCGTCCTGACCTCAGAACCGTCGGCGCTCGAGTTTGGCGCTATCCCCGGGCCGGCCGCGGAGGCGGTTTCCCTATATCCACGGTGATGTTCGTGTACATGGGGTATTTGGCGAAGTGGATCACCTGATAGCGCAGCGAGTGGATCCCGTCCTTCTTCATCGTCACCTTCGTGTTCTGGATCTTCGTGAAACTGCAACAAAAAAAAAAATATTAGAGCGAAATCAACGTGCGAAGAGCGCGAAATGCGCCAGAAGAGGCAAAAAATGCCGCAATCTGATGACTAATATCCTCCAGAGCTGCACTCACTATTCTGCTGTTACATCAGGTCTTATCCTCCAGAGCTGCACTCACTATTCTGCTGTTACATCAGGTCTTATCCTCCAGAGCTGCACTCACTATTCTGCTGTTACATCAGGTCTTATCCTCCAGAGCTGCACTCTCTATTCTGCTGTTACATCATGTCTTATCCCCCAGAGCTGCACTCACTATTCTGCTGTTACATCATGTCTTATCCTCCAGAGCTGTACTCACTATTCTGCTGTTACATCATGTCTTATCCTCCAGAGCTGCGCTCACTATTCTGCTGTTACATCATGTCTTATCCTCCAGAGCTGCACTCACTATTCTGCCGTTACATCATGTCTTATCCCCCAGAGCTGCACTCACTATTCTGCCGTTACATCATGTCTTATCCTGCAGAGCTGCACTCACTATTCTGCTGTTACATCATGTCTTATCCCCCAGAGCTGCGCTCACTATTCTGCCGTTACATCATGTCTTATCCCCCAGAGCTGCGCTCACTATTCTGCTGTTACATCATGTCTTATCCCCAGAGCTGCGCTCACTATTCTGCCGTTACATCATGTCTTATCCCCCAGAGCTGCCTTCACTATTCTGCCGTTACATCATGTCTTATTCCCCAGAGCTGCACTCACTATTCTGCTGATACATCACATCTTATCCTCCAGAGATGCGCTCACTATTCTGCCGTTACATCATGTCTTATCCCTCAGAGCTGCGCTCACTATTCTGCCGTTACATCATGTCTTATCCCCCAGAGCTGCACTCACTATTCTGCTGTTACATCATGTCTTATCCTCCAGAGCTGCACTCACTATTCTGCCGTTACATCATGTCTTATCCTCCAGAGCTGCGCTCACTATTCTGCTGTTACATCATGTCTTATCCCCCAGAGCTGTGCTCACTATTCTGCTGTTACATCATGTCTTATCCTCCAGAGCTGCGCTCACTATTCTGCCGTTACATCATGTCTTATTCCCCAGAGCTGCACTCACTATTCTGCTGTTACATCATGTCTTATCCTCCAGAGCTGCACTCACTATTCTGCAGTTACATCATGTCTTATCCTCCAGAGCTGCACTCACTATTCTGCAGTTACACCATGTCTTATCCTCCAGAGCTGCACTCACTATTCTGCAGTTACACCATGTCTTATCCTCCAGAGCTGCACTCACTATTCTGCTGTTACATCATGTCTTATCCTCCAGAGCTGCACTCACTATTCTGCTGTTACATATGATGGGCATTTAATCTGATCTAATGTGAGATCTCATCATAACTTTTGGGTCTCGGGTATTTTTTGCACTTATTATCCGCCACATCTAGGGGAGGCGGGGCTCAGACCCCTGTATCCGCCCCCTGGACCCTGGTCTCACCGCTGGGGGTTGGGCTCGTTGTGCTTGTCGCGCTCGTGTTTGATCATCCGGTAGCGTCCGATGCGAATGTCGGGTCTGGAAACCTTCATCCCGTTCAGTGTGATCCTGCGAATGAGAGCAGAGGCGGTGAGTGCGGGGTCATGTGACACCAGGACACGGATGGGATAGAGGCGGGGTCATGTGACACCAGAACACGGATGGGAAGGAGGCGGTGAGTGCGGGGTCATGTGACACCAGGACACGGATGGGAAGGAGGCGGTGAGTGCGGGGTCATGTGACACCAGGACACGGATGGGAAGGAGGCGGTGAGTGCGGGGTCATGTGACACCAGGACACGGATGGGACAGAGGCGGTGAGTGCAGGGTCACATGACACCAGGACACGGATAGGACAGAGGCGGTGAGTGCGGGGTCATGTGACACCAGAACACGGATGGGAAGGAGGCGGTGAGTGCGGGGTCACATGACACCAGAACACGGATGGGACAGAGGCGGTGAGTGCGGGGTCATGTGACACCAGAACACGGATGGGACAGAGGCGGTGAGTGCAGGGTCATGTGACACCAGAACACGGATGGGAAGGAGGCGGTGAGTGCGGGGTCATGTGACACCAGAACACGGATGGGAAGGAGGCGGTGAGTGCGGGGTCATGTGACACCAGAACACGGATGGGGCAGAGGCGGTGAGTGCGGGGTCATGTGACACCAGGACACGGATGGGGCAGAGGTGGTGAGTGCGGGGTCATGTGACACCAGAACACGGATGGGAAGGAGGCGGTGAGTGCGGGGTCATGTGACACCATAACACGGATGGGACAGAGGCGGTGAGTGCGGGGTCATGTGACACCAGAACACGGATGGGAAGGAGGCGGTGAGTGCGGGGTCACATGACACCAGGACACGGATGGGACAGAGGCGGTGAGTGCGGGGTCATGTGACACCAGAACACGGATGGGGCAGAGGCGGTGAGTGCGGGGTCACGTGACACCAGAACACGGATGGGAAGGAGGCGGTGAGTGCGGGGTCATGTGACACCAGGACACAGATGGGGCAGAGGCGGTGAGTGCGGGGTCACATGACACATAGACACGGATGGGAAGGAGGCGGTGAGTGCGAGGTCACATGACACCATAACACGAATGGGACAGAGGCGGTGAGTGCGGGGTCATGTGACACCAGGACACTGATGGGGCAGAGGTGGTGAGTGCGGGGTCATGTGACACCAGGACACGGATGGGACAGAGGCGGTGAGTGCAGGGTCATGTGACACCAGGACACGGATGGGACAGAGGCGGTGAGTGCAGGGTCATGTGACACCAGAACACGGATGGGACAGAGGCGGTGAGTGCGGGGTCATGTGACACCAGGACACGGATGGGAAGGAGGCGGTGAGTGCGGGGTCATGTGACACCAGGACACGAATGGGAAGGAGGCGGTGAGTGCGGGGTCATGTGACACCAGGACATGGATGGGACAGAGGCGGTGAGTGCGGGGTCATGTGACACCAGAACACGGATGGGACAGAGGCGGTGAGTGCAGGGTCACATGACACCAGGACACGGATGGGACAGAGGCGGTGAGTGCGGGGTCATGTGACACCAGGACACGGATGGGACAGAGGCGGTGAGTGCAGGGTCACATGACGCCAGGACACGGATGGGACAGAGGCGGTGAGTGCAGGGTCATGTGACACCAGAACACGGATGGGACAGAGGCGGTGAGTGCAGGGTCACATGACACCAGGACACGGATGGGACAGAGGCGGTGAGTGCGGGGTCATGTGACACCAGGACACGGATGGGACAGAGGCGGTGAGTGCGGGGTCATGTGACACCAGGACACGGATGGGACAGAGGCGGTGAGTGCGGGGTCATGTGACACCAGGACACGGATGGGAAGGAGGTGGTGAGTGCGGGGTCATGTGACACCAGAACACGGATGGGGCAGAGGCTGTTAGTGCGGGGTCATGTGACACCAGAACACAGATGGGACAGAGGCGGTGAGTGCGGGGTCATGTGACACCAGGACACGGATGGGGCAGAGGTGGTGAGTGCGGGGTCATGTGACACCAGAACACGGATGGGGCAGAGGTGGTGAGTGCGGGGTCATGTGAAACCAGGACACGGATGGGAAGGAGGCGGTGAGTGCGGGGTCATGTGACACCAGGACACGGATGGGACAGAGGCTGTTAGTGCGGGGTCATGTGACACCAGGACACGGATGGGAAGGAGGCGGTGAGTGCGGGGTCATGTGACACCAGGACACGGATGGGACAGAGGCTGTTAGTGCGGGGTCATGTGACACCAGGACACGGATAGGACAGAGGCGGTGAGTGCGGGGTCATGTGACACCAGGACACGGATGGGACAGAGGCTGTTAGTGCAGGGTCATGTGACACCAGGACACGGATGGGACAGAGGCGGTGAGTGCGGGGTCACGTGACACCAGAACACGGATAGGACAGAGGCGGTGAGTGCGGGGTCACGTGACACCAGAACACGGATAGGACAGAGGCGGTGAGTGCGGGGTCATGTGACACCAGAACACGGATGGGAAGGAGGCGGTGAGTGCGGGGTCATGTGACACCAGAACACGGATGGGAAGGAGGCGGTGAGTGCAGGGTCACATGACACCAGGACACGGATAGGACAGAGGCGGTGAGTGCGGGGTCATGTGACACCAGGACACGGATGGCGGTAAGGCGGGCGCGTCACCTGTTGTAGATGTCGTCGTCCTCTCCTCCCCACCCCCAGTACTCGTTGGGGAAACCATTGATCTTCAGGAACTGCCCCTTAGTCAGACCCGAGACTCCTCCGAAATATCCAGCGTACGGGAGCCTGCGAGGGACAAAACAGAGAGAACCGTCAGGGGCCACACATCTACAGCCTCTCAGGGTTCCTCACCCAGCTTTCCCTGACTCCTGATCAGTCATACATAGGGGTGCTCTGGATGAAGGCGCCATAACAGGCCGCGTCCAATCCTCGTATGGACAGCGCTGAACATTGTCAAGATCTCTGCTTACTGACAGTGAATGGAAACCTGCCCTAATCTAGTCCTGCTCACACAGCTGAGGGTTTGTATCAGTGTTTTTAAACTGTGCCCCTCCAGATGCTGCAAAACTTCAACTCCCAACATGCCTGGACAGCCAATGACTGCCCGGGCATGCTGGGAGTTGTAGTTTTGCAACTCCTGGAGGCACACTGGTTGGGAAACACTGGCCTAAGGTTGTCCGGGCATGCTGGGAGTTGTAGTTTTGCAAAAGTGAAGCCTTGATGTACCTTTCAGGGTCAGTGTGGATCTTCTGGAAGAGGCAGACAGGTATTTGGCTGTGCAGGCATGCTGGGAGTTGTAGTGTTGTAACAGCTGGATGTCTACAGTTTGAAGAACACTACTGTAAAGTATAGAGTATATTGCAGAACTATAACTCCTAGTATGTCTGGACAGTCATTGGCTGTCTGGGCATGCTGGGAGTTTGGCAACATCTGGAGGGACACAGTTTAAGGCTCCTTTCACACTATGATTATTCATCCGTTTTCTGTGTAAAAACCTATGTATAAGAACGGATGAAATAACGTCGTCAAAATAACGGATGAAATAACGTCGTCAAAATAACGGATGAAACAACGGATGAAATAACGTCGTCAAAATAACGGATGAAATAACGGATGAAGTAACGTCGTCAAAATAACGGATGAAATAACGTCGTCAAAATTACGGATGAAATAACGGATGAAGTAACGTCGTCAAAATAACGGATGAAATAACGTCGTCAAAATTACGGATGAAACAACGGATGAAATAACGTCGTCAAAATAACGGATGAAATAACATCGTCAAAATAACGGATAAAATAACGTCGTCAAAATAACGGACGAAATAACGTCGTCAAAATAACGGACGAAATAACTTCGTCAAAATAACGGACGAAATAACGTCGTCCAAAATAACGGACGAAATAACGTCGTCAAAATAACGGATGAAATAACGTCGTCAAAATAACGGATGAAATAACGTCGTCAAAATAACGGATGAAATAACGTCGTCAAAATAACGGATGAAATAACGTCGTCAAAATAACGGATGAAACAACGGATGAAATAACGTCGTAAAAATAACGGATGAAATAACGTCATCAAAATAACGGATGAAATAACGTCGTCAAAATAACGGATGAAATAACGTCGTCAAAATAACGGATGAAATAATGTCGTCAAAATAACGGATGAAATAACGTCGTCAAAATAACGGATGAAATTACGTCGTCAAAATAAGGAGCATATTCATCCGTTAAGACCCGTTATAACATCTTTCATGTACCGTTATTTTATGGCCGTTTTAACACCTCGGCCTACAGACTCCCGGGAACTACTACTCCCATCATGGAACAGACTTCTATCATATTACCCGGCTGCAGGAGTCTGCCGGTGGCTGAGGAGGCTACATAAGTGTTTGTACTACAACCCCCATCATGGAAAAGACTCTGCTCCATGATGGGGGTTGTAGTACAGGGGCTGAGGGATTGACCGCACCGGGTCTCACTTCTGATGCCATTAGAACTTATTAACCCCTTGTGACGGAGCCCATTATGACCCTAAGGACGGGCGCATTATTTTCACATCTGACCTCTGTCACTTTAAGCGTTAATAACTCTGATGCTTTTTCTTGGATTCCGAGATTGTATTTTAGTGACATATTCTACTTTATGTTAGTGGTAAATTTTCGGCGATATTCCAGGAAAAATTTGAAAATTTTATCATTTTGAAGCTCTCTGCTTATAAGGAAAAGGGTCATGTCAAATTAATTCCATATTGATTCACATATACAATATATCTACTTTATATCCCCATCATACAGGAGATATCTTTATATTATTATATACAATATATTATGTCCCCATCATACAGGAGATATCTTTATATTATTATATACAATATATTATGTCCCCATCATACAGGAGATATCTTTATATTATTATATACAATATATTATGTCACCATCATACAGGAGATATCATTATATTATTATATACAATATATTATGTCACCATCATACAGGAGATATCTTTATATTATTATATACAATATATTATGTCACCATCATACAGGAGATATCTCTATATTATTATATACAATATATTATGTCACCATCATACAGGAGATATCTTTATATTATTATATTATATACAATATATTATGTCCCCATCATACAGGAGATATCTTTATATTATTATATACAATATATTATGTCACCATCATACAGGAGATATCTTTATATTATTATATACAATATATTATGTCACCATCATACAGGAGATATCTTTATATTATTATATACAATATATTATGTCACCATCATACAGGAGATATCTTTATATTATTATATACAATATATTATGTCACCATCATACAGGAGATATCTCTATATTATATACAATATATTATGTCCCCATCATACAGGAGATATCTTTATATTATTATATACAATATATTATGTCCCCATCATACAGGAGATATCTTTATATTATTATATACAATATATTATGTCCCCATCATAGAGGAGATATCTTTATATTATTATATACAATATATTATGTCCCCATCATACAGGAGATATCTTTATATTATTATATACAATATATTATGTCCCCATCATACAGGAGATATCTTTATATTATTATATTATATACAATATATTATGTCACCATCATACAGGAGATATCTTTATATTATTATATACAATATATTATGTCCCCATCATACAGGAGATATCTTAATATTATTATATACAATATATTATGTCCCCATCATACAGGAGATATCTTTATATTATATACAATATATTATGTCACCATCATACAGGAGATATCTTTATATTATTATATATAATATATTATGTCACCATCATACAGGAGATATCTTTATATTATTATATACAATATATTATGTCACCATCATACAGGAGACATCTTTATATTATTATATTATATACAATATATTATGTCACCATCATACAGGAGATATCTTTATATTATTATATACAATATATTATGTCACCATCATACAGGAGATATCTTTATATTATTATATACAATATATTATGTCACCATCATACAGGAGATATCTTTATATTATTATATTATATACAATATATTATGTCCCCATCATACAGGAGATATCTTTATATTATTATATTATATACGATATATTATGTCCCCATCATACAGGAGATATCTTTATATTATTATATACAATATATTATGTCCCCATCATACAGGAGATATCTCTATATTATTATATACAATATATTATGTCACCATCATACAGGAGATATCGTTATATTATTATATACAATATATTATGTCACCATCATACAGGAGATATCATTATATTATTATATACAATATATTATGTCACCATCATACAGGAGATATCTTTATATTATTATATACAATATATTATGTCACCATCATACAGGAGATATCTTTATATTATTATATACAATATATTATGTCCCCATCATACAGGAGATATCTTTATATTATATACAATATATTATGTCCCCATCATACAGGAGATATCTTTATATTATTATATTATATACAATATATTATGTCCCCATCATACAGGAGATATCTTTATATTATTATATACAATATATTATGTCACCATCATACAGGAGATATCTTTATATTATTATATTATATACAATATATTATGTCCCCATCATACAGGAGATATCTTTATATTATTATATACAATATATTATGTCCCCATCATACAGGAGATATCTTTATATTATTATATACAATATATTATGTCCCCATCATACAGGAGATATCTTTATATTATTATATACAATATATTATGTCACCATCATACAGGAGATATCTATATATTATTATATTCAATATATTATGTCCCCATCATACAGGAGATATCTTTATATTATTATATACATTATATTATGTCACCATCATACAGGAGATATCTTTATATTATTATATACAATATATTATGTCACCATCATACAGGAGATATCTATATATTATTATATTCAATATATTATGTCCCCATCATACAGGAGATATCTTTATATTATTATATACATTATATTATGTCACCATCATACAGGAGATATCTTTATATTATTATATACAATATATTATGTAACCATCATACAGGAGATATCTTTATATTATTATATTATATGCAATATATTATGTCACCATCATACAGGAGATATCTATATATTATTATATACAATATATTATGTCACCATCATACAGGAGATATCTTTATATTATTATATACAATATATTATGTAACCATCATACAGGAGATATCTTTATATTATTATATTATATGCAATATATTATGTCACCATCATACAGGAGATATCTTTATATTATTATATACAATATATTATGTCCCCATCATACAGGAGATATCTTTATATTATTATATACAATATATTATGTCACCATCATACAGGAGATATCTTTATATTATTATATACAATATATTATGTCACCATCATACAGGAGATATCTTTATATTATTATATACAATATATTATGTCACCATCATACAGGAGACATCTTTATATTATTATATACAATATATTATGTCCCCATCATACAGGAGATATCTTTATATTATTATATACAATATATTATGTCCCCATCATACAGGAGACATCTTTATATTATTATATACAATATATTATGTCACCATCATACAGGAGACATCTTTATATTATTATATACAATATATTATGTCCCCATCATACAGGAGATATCTTTATATTATTATATACAATATATTATGTAACCATCATACAGGAGATATCTTTATATTATTATATACAATATATTATGTCACCATCATACAGGAGACATCTTTATATTATTATATACAATATATTATGTCCCCATCATACAGGAGATATCTTTATATTATTATATACAATATATTATGTAACCATCATACAGGAGATATCTTTATATTATTATATACAATATATTATGTCACCATCATACAGGAGATATCTTTATATTATTATATACAATATATTATGTCCCCATCATACAGGAGATATCTTTATATTATTATATACAATATATTATGTCACCATCATACAGGAGATATCTATATATTATTATATACAATATATTATGTCACCATCATACAGGAGATATCTTTATATTATATACAATATATTATGTCCCCATCATACAGGAGATATCTATATATTATTATATACAATATATTATGTCCCCATCATACAGGAGATATCTTTATATTATTATATACAATATATTATGTCCCCATCATACAGGAGATATCTTTATATTATTATATACAATATATTATGTCACCATCATACAGGAGATATCTTTATATTATTATATACAATATATTATGTCACCATCATACAGGAGATATCTTTATATTATATACAATATATTATGTCCCCATCATACAGGAGATATCTATATATTATTATATACAATATATTATGTCCCCATCATACAGGAGATATCTTTATATTATTATATACAATATATTATGTCCCCATCATACAGGAGATATCTTTATATTATTATATACAATATATTATGTCCCCATCATACAGGAGATATCTTTATATTATTATATACAATATATTATGTCACCATCATACAGGAGATATCTATATATTATTATATACAATATATTATGTCCCCATCATACAGGAGATATCTTTATATTATTATATACAATATATTATGTCACCATCATACAGGAGATATCTATATATTATTATATACAATATATTATGTCCCCATCATACAGGAGATATCGTTATATTATATTATATACAATATATTATGTCACCATCATCATACAGGAGATATCTATATATTATTATATACAATATATTATGTCACCATCATCATACAGGAGATATCTATATATTATTATATACAATATATTATGTCACCATCATACAGGATATATCTTTATATTATTATATTATATACAATATATTATGTCCCCATCATACAGGAGATATCTTTATATTATTATATACAATATATTATGTCCCCATCATACAGGAGATATCTTTATATTATTATATACAATATATTATGTCCCCATCATACAGGAGATATCTCTATATTATTATATACAATATATTATGTCACCATCATACAGGAGATATCTTTATATTATTATATTATATACAATATATTATGTCACCATCATACAGGAGATATCTTTATGTTATTATATACAATATATTATGTCCCCATCATACAGGAGATATCTTTATATTATTATATACAATATATTATGTCCCCATCATACAGGAGATATCTCTATATTATATACAATATATTATGTCCCCATCATACAGGAGATATCTTTATATTATTATATTATATACAATATATTATGTCCCCATCATACAGGAGATATCTTTATATTATTATATACAATATATTATGTCCCCATCATACAGGAGATATCTTTATATTATTATATACAATATATTATGTCCCCATCATACAGGAGATATCTCTATATTATATACAATATATTATGTCCCCATCATACAGGAGATATCTTTATATTATTATATACAATATATTATGTCACCATCATACAGGAGATATCTTTATATTATTATATACAATATATTATGTCACCATCATACAGGAGATATCTTTATATTATTATATACAATATATTATGTCACCATCATACAGGAGACATCTTTATATTATTATATACAATATATTATGTCCCCATCATACAGGAGATATCTCTATATTATTATTATATACAATATATTATGTCCCCATCATACAGGAGATATCTTTATATTATTATATTATATACGATATATTATGTCCCCATCATACAGGAGATATCTTTATATTATTATATACAATATATTATGTCACCATCATACAGGAGATATCGTTATATTATTATATACAATATATTATGTCCCCATCATACAGGAGATATCTTTATATTATTATATACAATATATTATGTCCCCATCATACAGGAAATATCTTTATATTATTATATTATATACAATATATTATGTCCCCATCATACAGGAGATATCTTTATATTATTATATTATATACGATATATTATGTCCCCATCATACAGGAGATATCTTTATATTATTATATACAATATATTATGTCCCCATCATACAGGAGATATCTTTATATTATTATATACAATATATTATGTCACCATCATACAGGAGATATCATTATATTATTATATACAATATATTATGTCACCATCATACAGGAGATATCTTTATATTATTATATTATATACAATATATTATGTCCCCATCATACAGGAAATATCTTTATATTATTATATTATATACAATATATTATGTCCCCATCATACAGGAGATATCTTTATATTATTATATTATATACGATATATTATGTCCCCATCATACAGGAGATATCTTTATATTATTATATACAATATATTATGTCCCCATCATACAGGAGATATCTTTATATTATTATATACAATATATTATGTCACCATCATACAGGAGATATCTTTATATTATATACGATATATTATGTCCCCATCATACAGGAGATATCTTTATATTATTATATACAATATATTATGTCCCCATCATACAGGAGATATCTTTATATTATTATATACAATATATTATGTCCCCATCATACAGGAGATATCTTTATATTATTATATACAATATATTATGTCACCATCATACAGGAGATATCTTTATATTATTATATTATGTACAATATATTATGTCACCATCATACAGAAGATATCTTTATATTATTATATACAATATATTATGTCCCCATCATACAGGAGATATCTTTATATTATTATATACAATATATTATGTCACCATCATACAGGAGATATCTTTATATTATTATATTATATACAATATATTATGTCCCCATCATACAGGAGATATCTTTATATTATTATATACAATATATTATGTCCCCATCATACAGGAGATATCTTTATATTATTATATTATATACAATATATTATGTCCCCATCATACAGGAGATATCTTTATATTATTATATTATATACAATATATTATGTCCCCATCATACAGGAGATATCTTTATATTATTATATTATATACAATATATTATGTCCCCATCATACAGGAGATATCTTTATATTATTATATACAATATATTATGTCCCCATCATACAGGAGATATCTTTATATTATTATATACAATATATTATGTCCCCATCATACAGGAGATATCTTTATATTATTATATACAATATATTATGTCACCATCATACAGGAGATATCTTTATATTATTATATACAATATATTATGTCCCCATCATACAGGAGATATCTTTATATTATTATATACGATATATTATGTCACCATCATACAGGAGATATCTTTATATTATTATATACAATATATTATGTCCCCATCATACAGGATATATCTTTATATTATTATATACAATATATTATGTCCCCATCATACAGGAGATATCTCTATATTATTATATTATATACAATATATTATGTCACCATCATACAGGAGATATCTTTATATTATTATATACAATATATTATGTCACCATCATACAGGAGATATCTTTATATTATTATATACAATATATTATGTCCCCATCATACAGGAGATATCTTTATATTATTATATTATATACAATATATTATGTCCCCATCATACAGGAGATATCTTTATATTATTATATACAATATATTATGTCCCCATCATACAGGAGATATCTATATATTATTATATACAATATATTATGTCACTATCATACAGGAGATATCTTTATATTATTATATTATATACAATATATTATGTCCCCATCATACAGGAGATATCTTTATATTATTATATTATATACAATATATTATGTCACCATCATAACGGGTCATAACGGGTGATAACGGGTCATAACGGGTGATAACGGGTGATAACGGGTCATAACGGGTGATAACGGGTCATAACGGGTGATAACGGGTCATAACGGGTGATAACGGGTCATAACGGGTGATAACAGGTCATAACGGGTGATAACAGGTCATAACGGGTGATAACCGGTGATAACGGGTCATAACGGGTGATAACGGGTCATAACGGGTGATAACGGGTCATAACGGGTGATAACGGGTCATAACGGGTGATAACGGGTCATAACAGGTCATAACCGGTGATAACACGTCATAACCGGTGATAACAGGTCATAACCGGTGATAACAGGTCATAACGGGTGATAACGGGTCATAACAGGTCATAACCGGTGATAACGGGTCATAACGGGTGATAATGGGTCATAACGGGTGATAACAGGTCATAACGGGTGATAACAGGTCATAAAGGGTGATAACGGGTGATAACGGGTCATAACGGGTGATAACGGGTCATAACGGGTCATAACGGGTGATAACGGGTCATAACGGGTCATAACGGGTCATAACGGGTGATAACGGGTCATAACGGGTCATAACCGATGATAACAGGTCATAACGGGTGATAACAGGTCATAACAGGTCATAACCGGTGATAACGGGTCATAACGGGTGATAACGGGTCATAACAGGTCATAATGGGTGATAACAGGTCATAACGGGTGATAACAGGTCATAACGGGTGATAACAGGTGATAACAGGTCATAACGGGTGATAACAGGTCATATCCGGTGATAACAGGTGATAACGGGTCATAACGGGTCATAACGGGTCATAACGGGTGATAACGGGTCATAACGGGTGATAACGGGTCATAACGGGTGATAACGGGTCATAACAGGTCATAACCGGTGATAACAGGTCATAACGGGTGATAACAGGTCATAACAGGTCATAACCGGTGATAACAGGTCATAACGGGTGATAACGGGTCATAACAGGTCATAACCGGTGATAACGGGTCGTAACGGGTGATAACAGGTCATAACGGGTGATAACAGGTCATAACGGGTGATAACAGGTCATAAAGGGTGATAACGGGTGATAACAGGTCATAACGGGTGATAACAGGTCATAACGGGTGATAACAGGTGATAACGGGTGATAACGGGTCATAACGGGTGATAACAGGTCATAACGGGTGATAACAGGTCATAACGGGTGATAACAGGTGATAACGGGTGATAACAGGTCATAACGGGTGATAACAGGTCAAAACGGGTGATAACAGGTCATAACCGGTGATAACAGGTCATAACCGGTGATAACGGGTCATAACCGGTGATAACGGGTCATAACGGGTGATAACAGGTCATAACGGGTGATAACAGGTCATAACGGGTGATAACGGGTCATAACGGGTGATAACGGGTCATAACGGGTGATAACGGGTCATAACAGGTGATAACAGGTCATAACGGGTGATAACAGGTCATAACGGGTGATAACAGGTCATAAAGGGTGATAACAGGTCATAACAGGTCATAACCGGTGATAACGGGTCATAACGGGTGATAACAGGTCATAACGGGTGATAACAGGTCATAACGGGTGATAACAGGTCATAACGGGTGATAACAGGTCATAACGGGTGATTAACAGGTCATAACCGGTGATAACGGGTCATAACGGGTGATAACAGGTCATAACGGGTGATAACAGGTCATAACGGGTGATAACAGGTCATAACCGGTGATAACGGGTCATAACGGGTGATAACAGTCATAACGGGTGATAACAGGTCATAACGGGTGATAACAGGTCATAACAGATAATCAAAAATCCCATAGACATGAATGGTATTTTGTCACGTCCGTTTTAAGGCTTTCCTAACGGAAGTTTATAATGGAGCAACTTTATAGTGTGAAAGGGGCCAAAGAGCGCTGGGGTAGACCATCTCCATGAGGTCACATACCTTCCCTGATACACTGTAACAACCCATCAGGTGTGAGCAGGTCACAATGTACAATATTA